>NC_049997.1:14831122-14938403 GCF_000003815.2 Branchiostoma floridae
CAGCATATTGCAACGTGAAGATCTTCTTCAGAAATGCTTTGTGCCTCTTGAGACATGTGTACAGTAAGATTTGCAGTAAGGCACTTTCACATCATGTGATTTGGTAGGACAAGTTCCAAGAAATTGAAAATTAGGACTAGTTCCAAGAAATAGAACATTAGGGAGTCCAACACCCATTCATAGCCACAATGCTAATGTTGGCACTTTCAAATGCACTTTTCTCGCAACTACATGTACCATTTTTAAGGACTCCTTCATAACATGCTACGAGCCTCTTGAGACATGTGGACAGTACGATTTGCAGTAAGGTACTTTCACATCATATAATTTGGTACATGTGTAGGACAAGTTCCAAGAAAAAGAAAATTAGGTAGTCTTTGAGTCAGCATGTCAGGCCAGGCTGTGCTGTCTGAATTTTCCTTTCCAATTCCTCCCACAATGAATATGTGTTTTCCCATACATATTACTATGCCAGCCCATGTCAGGTACTTGATGTTAGCTGGACAGAGGCATATCTTGCCTACATGTAGGTGCTTCATGTTTAGAGGTTTGAGATAACCTTGCTACAAATCATTACATCTGAAGTTATAATACTACAGTACTGTATCTACAGCCAATTCCTAATCACAGAAACACGAAACAGACATGCTACCACAAAGGGGTATATCTTGTCTACAGGTAGGTGCTTCAAAGGCATGAGATAACATATTGCAGCTATGCAAATCATTACATCTGAAGTTATAACACTACAGCATCTATAGCCAATTCCTAATCACAGAAACACGAAACAGACATGCTTCCACAAAGGTATATCTTGTCTACGGGTAGGTGCTTCAAAGGCATGAGATAACATATTGCAGATATGCAAATCATTACATCTGAAGTTATAACACTACAGCATCCATAGCCAATTCCTAATCACAGAAACACGAAACAGACATGCTCCCCCGCCCACTCCGCGTGCAGAAGTGGCGGATTGTTACCATGTATGGCAGCGTGTTGCCCCGTCCAATGAAAGGATTACGCCCCACTTTGGTGCAGGGTAGCAGAGTAATATAAGTGATAATGAGCCCCTCCACAACCCATTATCTGAAGGCCACTTGTTGAATGATTCACAATGATGTATGCTTGATTGAAGCGGATAAGTCTCAGCCTACTCTCTCGATCCTAATTTTAACTTCACTCTGTTTTTCTCCTTTATGGCATATTCATAAAGCAATGAACAAGTATCCCTTGAGTGAGTTTTTACAACTAAAGCCATAACTGTGAGACATTGTAATAATTAATAAGGTAATCAAAACCATCTGTCTATAGTAAACAACAATTTAACTAAAGCATCAGCCTTGAGTTCTCTTTCTACTCTAAATTATGAATCAATACGATAAAGCCACTTGATATGCCCTCTAATAAACAAACTTCCTCATTATCCTATATCAGAGAACCGTTAACCTGTGCATGTAATTACAAATTCTTAACAGATGTACACTGTACACACATGTACATGCATCTGTCATTTTTCTTTGCATGGGGCATGGTTTGCATTTTGTTGATGTCTTTACCCCTTTTACATGTACATTTGTATGCCATAAAGAATGTATAAATTATTATATATTCAATATGTATGAATACAAACTTCCCATACCATACATTGTTAATGTCATGGATTGAATATCAAAGTTAAATAATCTTCTAGTATGATTACTTGAGTTGTCATCAATAATACACAAATTTATTCTATAAACTCTTGAAAGGGTGTCATAACCAAGAGGCATCAGACATAAGGGACTTCAAATAGGCCCAGTATGTAGCCCCCCTCCCCAATATTTCTACTTTAAAGTTTGCAACAACAGTTCCTGCCTCATCTGACATGCCGACAGTACTACCGCCGTAGTAGACACCTGACAAGCTATTACACAGCAGACCTGTATGTAGCCCCCCTCCCCATATCCATACTCTAAAGTTTGCAACAACAGTTCCTGCCTCATCTGACATGCCGACAGTACTACCACCGTAGTAGACACCTGACAAGATATTACACAGCAGGCCTGTATGTAGCCCCCCTCCCCATATCCATACTCTAAAGTTTGCAACAACAGTTCCTGCCTCATCTGACATGCCGACAGTACTACCACCGTAGTAGACACCTGACAAGATATTACACAGCAGGCCTGTATGTAGCCCCCCTCCCCATATCCATACTCTAAAGTTTGCAACAACAGTTCCTGCCTCATCTGACATGCCGACAGTACTACCGCCGTAGTAGACACCTGACAATATATTACACAGTAGACCTGTATGTAGCCCCCTTCCCCAATATCCATGCTCTAAAGTTTGCAACAACAGTGCCTGCCTCATCTGACATGCCGACAGTACTACCACCAGAGTAGACACCTGACAATATATTACACAGTAGACCTGTATGTAGCCCCCTTCCCCAATATCCATGCTCTAAAGTTTGCAACAACAGTGCCTGCCTCATCTGACATGCCGACAGTACTACCACCAGAGTAGACACCTGACAAGCTAACCCTAACCCTTACCCTTACAAGGGGGTGTCAGAACCAAGAAGCATCAGAACATATAAGGATGTTCAAGCAGGCCTGTATGTAGCCCCCCTCCCCATATCCATACTCTAAAGTTTGCAACAACAGTTCCTGCCTCATCTGACATGCCGACAGTACTACCACCATAGTAGACACCTGACAAGCTATTACACAGCAGCTCACTTCTGACATGAACTGTGGCTCCACTCTATCAGTATTCCTCATCAGGACTGTGCAGATTTCCAAAAGACAAAGACAAAACTGACAAGGGCACCGACACAATTCCTTCTCACCCAAGCGGAACATCTTGGGATGATCTCATTTTGCTTTTCTGATTCGACGATGAAACATCGCACAATGCAACAACCGAGGCATGCCGGCCATATCTGATATAATTTCCGCTTTAACCTACCGGTACTGCCGCAACAAATCCCACTCAGGTAATTAATCTGACATAGTGTATATTAATGTCCTTCCACAACAGGATTTTTAAATGCTTTATTTACACAATAAATACTGCTGATAAGTTGTTTTGCATTTCATGTTTACTGAATAAGCCCAATATATATTAAAGATCCTGTTTGAGCCTATATTATGGAAACACATTGGCTATACATGTACGTCTAATGTAAATAAGCTTCAGATTTAACTGTCATCCCAAGAGACGGCTCTCGTTTGTGTATAAACAAAGTCAGGCAAAATACTGTCAATACAACTATTATTATGATACTGGCTACCACCACTTGCACAGGTATGTACACTGTACACTGTAGCACATATTTCAGCCTACTATCATCCCTACACAGCTTGGTTCCGGCGATTGCACCAAATTTTAATGTGCCGACTTGCAATGAAAACAATGGGGGGTCATTATGTTTATAGGCAATCAGTTATCTCTCCTAACAGCTTTCTGCCATATGATTTGATTGCTAGAAATATGTTCTGTGTACAGGCATCATTAGCAGCCTATATACAATCTGATGAACAATACTGCCTTCTGATTTCTGTAAAGTTGTGAAGAAATATTGCTTGTAAGTCTTTTTAAAAGAGCTTAGCACCCATTGATACATTCTAAGGTGGCGAGAGAATTTACAGGATTAAAGCTCATGGTCAAGCAGTTGCAAACGGAAGTCATGACGTATACGTAGGGAGCATCTCATTTTGCCCAGCCAAGTCCATTTGTATCCAAAACATGTTCCGACTCAATCTGGCTCTGGCAGGCCTGCTCGCCGCACTAGGCCGGACAAGTGCGCTGAGTTATCTCCCGCCGCACATGGTGACCCCGCGCAGACACGGAGACACGTTCTCTCCCAGACAATTCATTCTTCTGGCCCCCGTTAGACTTAACCGGCTCCTAACGGCCACCCATCCCTCGCCATGGTACCAGCCATGAGGTAGACCGGTGTGCTTCTGATTCTCACTGCTGTAGCCACTCTTGGGATAACAAATTTGCGCTATCTCCACAAGGGGGAGGCTGCCGATGACCAACCCCGTGCACTCGGCAAGACTCTCAAGCATCCTCCGGGCCGGCCAACCACGGTGCAGCTAGGTAATGTCGTTAGTGTGTAATAAGGACGGGGAGTGTTCATTATTGGACATACACACCACAGCGGCAGGGGCCCAGTATCAATGCTATGCACATCTGACACGTGTGACGAAGCCCTACACAAAGGATTCCCAGTGTCTGTGGTTTTCGGGAGGGAGCGTTGTAGGCAGACTACAAGTCCGTGTTCACTTAAATCATCATAAATGCTACCTCTGGGGATTGTAACATCGCTGCTGTTAATTTCAGCTCAGGAACGGAAGGTAAGGAGAGTTTGTGTTACAGACAAAATTAAGGGGAGCGAGATAATGTCACTGAAGGGCAGCTTTGCAGCAAATAACCGTGCACCAGTAGCTTGGCTACAATTTTGCTGGACTCGAGAAAAGGGTTTCCTTATACATCAATGACAGACTTGCAATATCTCTAATGGAAGGCTTGTTTTGACATGCTCAATGTGCTTCTATGTGTACAGTAAAAATGCTTCTTGATGATATTAAGGCGATAACCACATCCTGTCTTACTTTCTACTTTTCCACGACAAATATGGCCCACACAGTAGCGAGCAAATAGAGGATGCTGTATAATTGCAGGGCGGTGAGCGATGAGTTAGGGTACCGTGCCAATTTCTATCTGGTGATGGAAAGGTCCAAAGGGACCGCGAATAATGGTCCCACAGATCTATTTTAAGATTGCTATTTCATTCAATTCAGCATCATAAATGTATTTGGGATGGGTGGGTGGTGATGAGGCTAAATGTAAATGGCTGGGGCATTATTCATCGTGACAGATGTGCATTTTCGATTCGGAAACAAAATGTTGTTTTTATTGCTTTTTTATCAAGTAAACTATTTATCCATCAAACTGGTAGCCTGGGGTGAGGTATTATGACAGGACATAACCGGAAACCCTTCCTCCAATTATTCCTTTTGATGGTTTAGTATGACAAATTCAAACAAGGCCTTTAAAGTCTACATCTACAGTAAAAAAAACTACTTTTTTAAACTTAGGGCGTATCGACTAACAATACATAAAGCCAGCCAAACAGGACTTGATACAGAAAATAATTATATGCTCTTGCAGTAAAACATAATTATTACGGTACAAAATGACATACGTTATGAATGTGGGCAAACCCTATATAAGACCATTTTACTGTAAGTAAGGTAGTGTCTGTGAATATGTTCTGTGATCAACCATGCTACAAATTCGTCAAGTCCAGTGATTCTAGAAAAAGAGACGCCAATAACACTTAAATCTTCTTCAGAATCTGTGTATCCAACAACCAAATTCTAAAATCTCTTGCAGCGTGTATGAAGAAATTGGTGATGCATAATTCAAAAAGCATCATACCACATGTACATATATATTGTTGACAGCCTGTGTTATTCAGAAAAGGATACAAAAACTGCTGGATATGAATACGAACAATAAGCAACACGGAAATAAAACGTTACCGAAGAAAAATCAGAGATCCGCAAAATGACCAATTATTGCCACCTTCGACGACACTCTACTTGTTAGCTATCATTAGAAGTGCAGTATAGAAGGAATTACTGAGTGCAGATATGTGCGGGCTAAATTGGGCATCCCGTATTCTGTACAGGAGTCTTAAATCGAAGGCATTACAGACGCCGACAGTCCCCGGGAAATGTGACGTCTTCAGCGTGAAATCGCGCCTGA
Organism: Branchiostoma floridae; assembly: GCF_000003815.2. Taxonomy (NCBI): domain Eukaryota; kingdom Metazoa; phylum Chordata; class Leptocardii; order Amphioxiformes; family Branchiostomatidae; genus Branchiostoma; species Branchiostoma floridae. Next base: position 14,836,889 of record NC_049997.1, read on the forward strand.
TAAAAGTGCTTCAACCAAACGAGAGGAAATTGGCTGGATGATGACTCTGTAGGAGCTGTGAGTAAGAAATAACGAAGAACAGACAATTTGTAGCTTCCATGCTGAGTTGGTCGTGTGAAGACTTCAGAAACTTTGCACAAACACCACGTTAGAATAAGTTGCTTCTTTCATCAGATCTAAACCAAAGACTCTAATCTAAAAGACAACATTCTATATGTTAGCCATTGTCCTCTTATTTTCATACAGAATGCTACATGTACTGTATCCCCTAATATCAAGTAAAATCTTTAAATTCATTTTTGCCTTGCCGCCAGGCAAGGCTTTACGCCAGCTTTTTTCCATGGATCAATGGACGGACCTTTTAACCCAGCCCTTCCAAAGCCCCTTCCAAAGGCTCTTCTTTCCTTGCCGAGTTTCATGGCTTAGTTAGACAATAGTACATTCCAGGCGAGTATTAAAACGCTCTTCTAGACGCATGTTACTGTATGTGGTCCAGCGTAATAAATCTACGCTTTAACTCACCATGTTTATATAAATATATATCACAAATTGCATCAGAAGGAACTTAGTTTGTAATAAAAAATAATGCATATTCATTGTGGGTCAAAAAGTTTTACAAAACCTGTTTAATGTGCCAATAATTCATCTGACATAAATTATGATAATGAGGGGGGAGGGGGGCGACATGTGGAACTCGGGATTTTTAAGCGTAGAATCTAGTCTATCTTACCAAAATAACATAAAATACGCGGCAAGGCACAGCTTTTTTAAAAAGATTTCTTGTTTGATGTAGACTTTATTTAGTAGTGGTGAGAGGAAGACTTTGTGGAAAGAGAGCAGTGTTTTAAGCGTCCTATCTACACAACACAGGAGCACGAAAACACATTACGAATATCATGATTTTACAGTAGAAAGAACGCACAAAACAGCACGAGAATCAAACCATCACAAATATTTCAAGACTTACAATTGTATCACATATCAAAGAACATAATCATACAGGTATTCCAGAAGAGACATTAACGTTGTGACGCTGACTGTGCTTTTGAAAATGTCAATTTTCCTGTCATTGTGCTGATTATGCATGAGAGAAACAAAATGACCTTTTGATTAAAGCATATGACCGACACAATCTCATTAAGTCTTTGTCATTTCCTGACCTCATATTAGGGGAACAACGACAAATTAATCCGCATATTCTTGTAATGTCAAAGGGCAATGATTTTGATTTCGTACCAAATCCCATGTGAATTGTTACAAGCACCCACCTGTGAATACGATCGCTAAAATCATAAACATACCAAATAGGGCTGCATAAGCCATAACATTAATGTCAACAAATAATTGTGCTTTCACCTAGAATATGCATTCATAAGGTAAACATGATATCCCATAAGAGCTTCTTACTGCCTTTGCTATCTAAATCTTCCACGCAATGATAGTTGAGAATATAACAAATGGTTGTGTAGAAACCATTATCTCCACAACTGAATACGCCATAAAGTTTTTATTACCTTTTGTGTACATGTCGTGTAAATAAATGTATCACTATTCAACTCTAGAGAACCATAAAGGTCATAGTATGTAACATAAGAGCGTCATGTACATTCAAGATAAGACTAGTAGTTGATACTCCCAACATGTAAATGTGCTGAAATGTCAAAAACCAGTGCCAAATATTTCATGTCAGAAATATGGCCAACTACGTATACATTTGACAACTGATATTTCATGTCATATGATTTAAGCAAATCATATTGATAGCCTCCTGCCTTTGAAACATGTAGAAATGATGTACATACAGTCCACATCCATTGCAACTGTACTCAAATTGCATTCACCATTATAGAGACTGCATATAGGTGTATGAACTCTACACACATCTAATGCAGTCTACTATGTAGTCTACATACATGTACATTGAATGAAGTTTCCATAAAGGTGTATGTAGTCTACATATACCACTTAGGTGGATGAACATGTAGTGTGCACATGTTACACTGTATAATTTCTCATTTTAGTTGGTAGTGCGCTCTTTGCATTCTTGCCACACATGTACATATAGAGACTTATATTGACTATTCACTCCTTTGAAGGTTTTAAATCACAATTAGAAATGATTAAAAAACATTTTTTCTCTAAATTACAGGGTTTGGGAGCGAGAAGCTAAGAACAAAATGGCAAATTTATTCATCCCCCCGGTAAATATATTGTTTTTCTCCAGAATGAAATACAATGATTTCACTCTTAATAATGACTGCATATTGATGCTGTCTCTGGTGTTGAAATTACAATCACACTGATTATCCTTCTACAGACTTTACACTAGTCCTGTCTCTGGTGCTGAATTACAATCACACTGATTATTCTACTTCTGACATTAAACTGGTCCTGTCTCAGGTGCTGAAATTACAATCACACTGATTATCCTCATACTGATTTTACACTAGTCCTGTCTCTGGTGCTGAAATTACAATCACACTGATTATCCTCATACTGATTTTACACTAGTCCTGTCTCTGGTGCTGAAATTACAATCACACTGATTATCCTTCTACTGATCTCACACTGGTCCTATCTCAGGTGCTGAAATTACAATCACACTGATCATCCTTTTACTGATTTCACACTTGTCCTGTCTCTGGTGCTGAAATTACAATCACACTGATTATCCTACTACTGATTTCACATGGATTTTTTTGTGAGTTGGGCACTTTGAAAACTTCCTTTAGTCGTGTGCATGTGTGATCTTACTTGCAAAACTGCAAAACTATGGCTGTGGACTATAAACTTTAAAATGAAAAGGTATGAATAAATGAATCTGGACAATACAACCTTTGTAAAAGTATGGATAGAGTAACCCTGAACCTTACAAATTCACTTTTGATACTCTTGTGAAAATATATCTATCTATTAATGCCCTAACATGAATTGGTACTTCCAAAAATAACAAAACCACTTCTCATATGACAAAATCAATAGAAAGCTAAGAGTGATATGTATACTATTATTAGATGATATGTTTAAATTTGTTGTTGACTGTACAATATACAACATGTCTTCCACCCCACGGCAAGCACACATTAAGCACCGTCTCCGCTCATTTGCATGTAATACGAAGAACAGGGTACGGCATTAGTGACCTTCAGATATAATACACCTCAATGAGTGTACGAGAGGGCTCTCCAATTATACCTCTCTGCTGTCACCCAACACTCTTCCATTTGCCTTGCCTTTGGCATTCACTAGTTAATTAACTCAGCTGCTGGTATTCATCTTACAACAAAATGTATATCAGCTGCCAGTCCCTCTTAGGAACGTGTCGCTTTGAAGTGGCTACAGATGTTTCTAGCCCTCTCGACTGCGATTGCTGAGCGATCTTTCAGTGAACAAAATTAAAAATATGAAAGTGATCCTTGATTCGGAATATGATGCATGATGCAATTTACTTGGTATGATCTTATTAAAAACCAAATATCTTCAAGATTTACTAAATTTTTCAAAGATTGTCAGCCGCAACCTCTATGGGAGAGGGCGTGTTAGTGAATGAATGAAACCAAGGGATATAAATAGGAAGCTTGGTATAATGACACACAGAACAAAGCAATGACCATTACACAACAGCCTTCAACCAAAAGACCATCTTACCCTAGAGCCTCAAATATCTATAAAGTGGTAGTATTATTGTATACAGTGATTTGAAAAAAAATGTCATAAATATGAACAGGTATCCCTCTCTACATAATATAACTTTTAAAGAGACAGTTCTGAAAGAAGAAAGCAGTATTGGTGACTTCAGCAAAATATCCCTATCAATCTATGAATAAGCTTTATTCTGATAGGTTTTGCATTCTTACTTTCCAGTTCATAAGTGTCCAGCTAACCAATGGCAAGTGGGCTTTCAACAGAACAAAATCGTGCACCAAGATATCAACTTACTTTGTCAATATTTTGTATACCAAAGTCTACGGCACACAATACACAATGTGTGAATAGCAAGCAGTCTACTCCAGTCATAACTAATGTGATTTAGAGAACATTACTTCTACTTCCGTGCGGCAATAGTTTGCCTCTAATCAAATAAGCCTTTGATGTTTAATGGAATAGAAATTCATGCAGCTAACGTGCCTTTTGCCAATAACATCACAATGCATATATATTACACAAAAGACTGAAATAGAAAATAGGCTACAAGACAGGAATGATAAGACAACATGGTTAGGCTTCTTCTGATCATTTCATAATGACTTCTGCTACCAAATGAAACTACAGTGAATGGTCTGCTTTCATATTCTTGTCCGTTGATGCGTTTCTTTTCGGTACTGCGTGGTGTCATCTAAACCTGAAATATTGCTGCTGCGGGGGATCTGTATTGATTGAAATGAAAATACAAATCTATTTTTGCTCATCATGTGTGAAACCTGGGAGGAATCCTTATAAGGATGAAGGAGGAGACTGTAGTTTTAGTAATCCCTCTTGCCCCCCTCCCCATTATTCCATTTTTCTCTGTCCTAAATCAAGGACATTCTATATAATGTCCTTGCCTAAATGAATCAACTGTTATAATCACTGGCTTTTTGTAAGCAGCACTTCGGGGTACTGACATGAAGGACAATGAGAAAGCATACATTATGGGCTCTGCTTTAAAACCATAATTGGATTAATATCAGCGGAAGAGAAATAGCTTCAGCCATGGATGCACATGGAATCATTAATGAAGGCTAATTCACTGACAAGGGAAAGACTTCTAGTTATGAAATTGAACACAGCGCATGCCTGCATAATATGTACAGCAGAGGTTTGGATTATAACTAAGACTCGGAATTCTAACAGGACTGGTGACATGGAATATACTCACAACCACTGCCATTAAAAATGATTCAGAGATTTTCAACTGTTTCCTTCATTGTGGTCAATTCACGGAAGTTTGTGTCAGTATATCTTTGTGTCAGACCCGACACTCCTCCCAACTCGACCTCCACAAAAAGCGGCTCAACGGCCGAATAGAGCACTTTCAAGTCAAAATAAAGGCACAAACAAACAAATCTATATACCTAATCAGTATAGGGACAATTGAAACACACACAAGGAGTTAGAAGCTTAACATGACATCTATAACTTTGAAAAAAGGCCTGCTGCCCCCCCTAACAAGGAGTTAGAAATTTAACATGACATCTATAACTTTGAAAAAAAAGGGCCTGCTACCCCCCTCCCCACCAAGTTATTTCCTTGACTCTCCCATAAGTGCTGTAGCTAACAAACTGTCCATACATAATGAGGACATAATGTTAGTCACTTCAATAAATGATTGTGGCAGATGCCTAAGTGACTTCACCACAACGTTTCTGTGTTCTGCTGTCATTAAGCCACATTTATAATTCATACCCGTTATTGATACTTTCTCTACCCGCCAGCTATAGGATGCGCAGTTGGCTCATAATGGGAAGTGAATGTTCCACCGTAAGAGTTGTAGGGACCTGGGGCTATGTGTGCTGTCACACGTTAACAGATTCGGCCAAAGGCGCTTCCACGCGAAATGGAATTCGTGTCATCTTGCAGTGGATGGATAACCAGAATTCTTATGCTATCTGCTTGAGTATGCGCGTACAACAGACTAGTACATACGCTTTGATTCAATCACAACACAAAAAACTACAAATTGTAAGTATATTACTTTTCATTCTTCATTGGAATATTTATGATTGTTAGACATCCAGGAATGAAAAATACATCTTTATGCCAGTATAAAATACAGCCATTCCTCCCAAGGCAATGGAGGATAGGGAAGGATGGAGAAAGAGAGTCATGGCCATCCGTGCAACCAGCACGCCCGGATGATGATGATGAATTCCATCAAACAACTGGGAAAAGGTTTTCTAAAGTTCACAGAATTCTGTAATTTTACAGCATCCAAAATGTCTGTTTATGTAAGTAAGTACTGTACACAGAAAAGTGTTGTCTGATTCTTGTACAGAAAAGATGTCCCTTTGGCTGGGTCAGCTACAGGACAGTGCCTTCAGGTATTTTCTACAGCTGTCATAGCTTCAAAGGAGAGTAATTCTATTACCTAGTCCTACTATTGATCTACATGGGTCCTTGCTGAATGGACCATATGCTGTACATCTTTCTGTAGCTGGACACTATCACTCGAATATCTAAAGCTTGGTAAAAATGACTATCAACTCTCCGCTACTACACTTATTTATTGGATCAGTAAGCCCAAAAACACGTAAATGCATGCTGGTGTTATATATTAATTTTTGATATTAATAGGTCTAACATTCGGTCCACTGATTTCTTCAGGTCTATTTTTTCTGGACTGGTCCAACAAGAAAAAGCAGTTTTGTACCCTGGTACCCACAACTCATGACTGTTCATCCAATTTGCAAGTCGCATGAATGAGATGAGGCAGAGAGAAACTATTGCTTCCAATGTCACCGGGTGTTTGTCAAGGTGACCTTTGCAACACAGCAGGCACTAAGAAAATTAAAACCATGGAAGCAGTATCTTATTTTCTCTCTGTGGTTTCCTTACTCAGGAATTGATTGCAGAATGGCGAATGCAAAATTGATGGGACGGCAATCTTACCAGCATATGGTAAATTGCAGCACATGCAGAATAAAATCAGATGTGATACTCTAATTTCTTGCTTGGAATTTTGAATTTTTCCAAAACATTCTGGCTCATTTGGTACAACCCTATAGTCACACAAATTTTATTTGTTGCTTCTCAGATTTGCCTGTCCATTTTTTTTTTTTCATTTTCAAAAAAGATGAAGTCACCAGAAAAAATAATACAGGTTTTGCTATCACAAACCTTATTCAGAGCCACATACACATAATTTCAGTCTAAAAACAATGCCTTTTATAAAGAACATTAGCAACAAATCAAAAGAATGGATTCATTAAATAAAAACTGGCTTTTTTGTGTGTTTAATAGAAGCTATATCTTCACCTCAGACCTTTGGGAATTTTTTTATTTTTTGGACCTGCCGGTCCAATTTTTATCTGATAAAATCCGAGAAGCAACAAATAAAATAGGTGTGGCCTATGCTATTGACAAAAAGAGGAAAAAATTGACCATCTGCACTTTTGATTCGGGGATGTTTCATGGGGCAAATGGGCTGTTGTTACTTCCGACCGAAATGTCAGATAGTTTCCTGATGAAAATCCATAATATTTCCAGCCAACTGCTCTGCACAAATATTGAATCCAGTGAGATTTAATAGGGCGTAACGATGAAAACTGAAATAGACTCCCGCGGGCAGTCATGCACGTTGAATTCCCCGCAGAACGCCGTAAATACATCAAACAGCAAGGGAGAAAAAGAGGAAGTTTTTCCCAACGACCCAGAACTAATTAAAAACGTATAAATTAAACTGTTCAGTTGCAGTCCAGGGCATCCCTGATGTAATGTCCACCAGATGTCACTGCTTAGTCACCTCATTAGCATATCAAAGTAAACAATTTGTTTGCAATTCATTGGGTTGCATCCAATGTTTCGCTACTCAGGGGAAATACATCAAAACCAACATGTGATAGGCTGCTAAATTTTGTTCAATGAAGAATTGATAATTAATCTAATTAGAAACCACTTCTTCTGGGGGTATATTTGTCCCTAACACAATAGAATATGTAGAATATCAAGTAAATGGCAGGAGTGCACAATAGCCTCTCATTCAGCACCAAGGTCAAAACATTTGTTCTACACTGTGAAAATTGAGTTAAGGCATCCAGAGACCCAACTATGAACATAGTTTGATTTAAACAAAACATGTCAAGATACTACTGTCATACATGGTATACACAAAACCTGACTGTAAATATTACTGTTTCTGATCATATCAGAAGCCATTAAATCAAGCCGTTCAATCTGCCAGGACTGTATTTTATGACTGTTTGCAAGGCTTATAGCTCTCCTTTCAAATAGAGAAGACAGCAAAGCTGAAAGATGGCCGTAAGATATATGAAACGTTGCTTACAAAATGTACCAGAAGAAAGGGCGCTTGCCGTGGAGCCATCTGTGCTGGGGAGATAGCACTCACACAATCACGACGGGGTTCGATTTAGAAAAAAATCAGATCCCGCCCTTTCTACTCTAATGGTTCAACTTGCCTTTCATTCTGCACTTTCCAATTCCTACTTATAACGTGGCCATTATTCTAGCTTGTTATTGCTCGCACACAGGAGTGCAGATGGAGAATACTGATCTTATTCATGATGCCCCTGTAGACCAAAACTTATAACCTCCATCTACGCACTTCATGCCGGGACGCTAAATTGTACAGGATCAAGCGAAATTTCAACATCAACAACATTGCGCAGTTTCTTTTCTGCAAGCATACAGTCATTATGGAATATGCTTCTAGAAATGGCCCTTAAGCTGCCCTGAGAAAATTTCCCAACCATTATCACCCTCACTCTTAGACCCTCGTTCTGTTTTATGTTTTAATTTGGCTGGGTTGATTTTTTACTTCACTGGGAAGAAAAGCTGAAGAACATCCTCAAAAACATTTAAGCGACTCAACAGAAAAACCTCCAAATTTGCCAAACTAAGTCCCGCACCCATTCAAGGCACATTATGGCAGGCCCAAGGTCCGCGGAGTTCAGATGTTTTTGACAAAAATGGACTGAACATGAACGTGTGATGAAGAACAAGATGGCAGCGTGAGATTGTAGTCAGTCTATCTTATCGACATGATCATCAGCTTTGTTGGAATGGGCAATCACGGCTAAATGCGGGGAGGGATTGCGGGGAGGTGCTAACAAACAGTTCGCAAAGCAGTCGGGTCATCTCCCCGAGGTCATTTCTGGCGAGATACGAATCTGCAGGCAACAGGCAAATTTGGTTTCCTCAATCCCGACATTACCGGCCCTCCATGGGTATGTGGCCATGAGATTGTGATAACACACTCAGTTTCTGCTTCTAATGCTGCCCTCAGAGCATTGCGCTCCAAATGCTACTTTCCATAATGTCCTTAGAAAGACCAAATAGCCATTTGGGCTCATTCTTTTTATTCTCCTTCCCCATGGAAAAGCTACAATTTTATTATCTAAAACATGTCACAGAGGCTTGATTCACTGAATGGTTCGACTGTCTAAAGGTTCATGTACAAGATAGTGTGCTGCTACCTGAATTGTCCCAAACTCAATTTACTAAATATTTAGACGACAAAGTAAATTGGAGTTATCAAATTTGCGAGACCTTCAAAAATGATGGAGCAGAATCATCTAAAGCTAGCTTACGTGATGCTCCTCTAAAAAATTGCCACAATTGGCATTAGTGTCCATTGCAAAGGGAAAGAGGTATAAAATCTATATTTTTTCATATACAAAAACTAATAATGACTGCAGGCAATATGAAATGAAGTCAGACCACTTGTATAATGTATGATTGTCGCACCTTTGACAGTTTTCCATTCAAAATCTTGAGGACGAAAAAAAGATTTCAGGCTGGCTAGAACACTGGTTTATTGTACCGGGGAAAATCCCACTAGGAAGTACAATGAACAGTGGACCACAGCTTTATGTCCTGTCCTAGGGACAGCGACCCTTTCTAGTATGCATGTATGGCGAGTGACAACGGAATTGAGCTCCCAAACACTTTATCCAGAAGCAGGAGTCACTAGCACCTGCTACTTTCAACAATAGAAGATCAAGCCTCCATCCTACATAGAACCAAAGCAGTAGTGGGTATTGATCTGAAACCACTCATCAAAGAGAAAGCTTTCTAACACTGTCATCCCATATGTGTAGTAGTGAGCATGCATGTGTGGTGAGTAACAAAAGCCTGGGCTCGAGCTCCCAAACTCTTTGTCCAGAAGCTGCTTTTCAACAGTAGACAGATTCAAGCCTCCAACCTACATAGAACCAAAGCAGTGGGTATTGATCTGAATCCACTCATCAAAGAGAAAGGTTTCTAACACTGTCCTCCCATATGTCCAGCGCTATCCACACTTAACTCTGTCCTCATGCTGTGCTGAAATGCAATTTGGCACAAGAAAGGCCCTCCGCCAGCTAAGTGGATGCGAGTGCAAATTGAAAGCCACCATCAGTGATATTGACAAAGTCTGTGTTTCAGATGGTTTGGACAATTCTGTATTATGCATACAATGGTTTGGTAGCATGGATGGATGGATAGAGAAGCATTTTCTGAATGCCCATTGAAGATGCTTTAGCATGTTTGGGTATGCTACATAGACTTTGAATATGTTAACCATAGGCTTGCATTCTTACTGTAAAAGACATAGCGATTTACATGATATCAGTTCAAGACCTTTACATATCAATCAAAATGCCTCAAGCCACCATAACAGTTTTCTTTATGAGATATCTTACATGTTCAAATGTACACATGTATGTAAAGAATAAAAAAATCTGAAATTTTCTTAAAGAGATGGCATAAAGAAAAGAATTTCCCATTGTAGCATTCTAAACTTTTAAAATCTAATGGGGCATCAAAGTAAGTCTGAAATCTTAACATTGCACCAAACTGCATAAATCTTAGGCACCATCTTCTGTAAAATTAAGTTTGACACAGTCTTCGCACACAACACTTTCTCCGAGTCCCCAGAAGCCCGGCAAATGCTTGATAGGTCAAAGGTCACTGACACAACCCACCAGTCTCCCAATACCCACAATCCCTAGTAATCTCTCTCTCACTACCCAAGTCAACAAAGTCGCCCTTTCAAAAATCCTTATCCTACCACCCAAGTCAACACGCTTGGCCTGGGAAAAATCCTGCGCTCATTCCCGCTTCAATAAAACATCTCGGCATTTCATACAAAGGTCACCTTTCTGCGGTAGTTGGGTTATTCTGCTGGCTGGTAATGCGCTGTCGTATATGGCTTGATAGCGTCAGAGAGCGTGGGGATGTGATCAAGCATATGGTGCTTTCATGGAGTAACCAAACCGGGTATTAATGTATAAAAATCGTATCTAAGAAACAGCATGCATAATTTTGGTCTTTTTTGTAGGGATTCAGTTCAGACATTGTCTATTCTAGGATTATAAATGGGCAATGCAGGTCTCACGCAGCTCTGGAAGGAGTCTTTCATAGCACAATACAACTCATGGAGGAAAACTAAGATATGTTTTGGGATTGCTGTCAAGACTCATAAAAAAATTATGCTTCCTGTACTTTTTTGGCTAACCTCCGTCAAAAACGGCAGAAGTTGCAAAAAATGGCCGCTGCAAATAAGTAGTATGCTACAGACTGAAATCAGTTGAGCTTTTTTGGCCCTAGGATACTTTCAAAATGGGCCGAAGAACAATCATGCCTAATCTTTGTTGAAGGCTACATCCACCGAGTACGTACACTAACTACTTCCTGTCGCACATGCAACTGTTACCTTTTGACCTTCACTTCCTGTTACCCTGTGGAAAACAGACACACCTAAAACAATACCTCTGTACACGGATGTGATAAGGACAGGGCTTACCTATGGTAGGTCATGCAGTCAATCACAAGATACAGCAAGGCAGCACATGGAAAGAAGAAAACAGTCAGTTAGAAAGTATTCGCAATCAGGATAATTTTAGGCTAGATAGGATAATCTGATACATGTACATGTAAAAGAAACAATCAGTCTAAAATCTGTTCTTTTATGCATGAATAATTAGCATATGGAATTGTGGTATCTGTTTCTGTATGTGTATATATATATATTAGCCGATATAACCGACCTTTGGCGTAACACACCAGTTTTGCAGGCACGGGGCACTGCAGCAAGTTATATCACACTGATGAACCCATCACACCTAGCTTTTGCACATCTATCTGCAAATGTTTTTAAACTATGCTAGTGTGTTAACTGTAGGATTTCCTTCTAAGAGAAAAAGATCTGTTAACCACAAAGAAATATAAAATGCTTCTTAAACCCTCACAGTATTTCCCCCAGCACTTTGCTGGATGAAGGCCCTTTTTGGTTGGTAGTGACATCACCTTGTTTATCATGCTTCTAGACTTATCTGCGTGCCAGTGGTATAATTCCCACTCAGTGCCAAAATGGGTCTGAATTATTAGTTTAATTACCCCCCTGAGCTAAGTATCGATCAAATCATCCCTGATGAATAGGACAGCTTTGGGTCTTCTGCAATCATTGTATTGGAAATATTTCTCGACTGCCTACCCAGTGGCACATAATGTACACTTAGTGTTCGACTATTCAACTTTACTGCGAGTCAACTTCCACTAAGTATGGCATGATTGATACCAGTTTAATACTTAGGCTGTAACTGATGAGAGACAAAAAAATAGCAAGGATTGTTTTTTTAATGTTTTGACAGTCACACCTTTAATTACATATACATTTAATATCTTAACTATGAAATCAAAGTTTCACAAATACTCTCTCGGTTGCTGTATGGTCACTGGGCGATCACTGTCTAGGGAAAGGGGGCCTAAGGGAACATATAAATTACCAAAATGGGTATCAGAGGTGCTCTGTGTGGAATATGTCTTTGTGTTTTATGGCTTACATTGTTAATATTTAAGTGCAATAAAAACTGGCTCCCTCCCATTATTGAGGTAACTTGAAGTTCATATTGCTACACTAATGAAGAGGTGGTACAGTACATTGTTTTTCTGTAAATTATCAGTGTCGTGATTTCTTACAAAGCGTTTTGTCTTAATACTGCAGTTGCGCTACAACTTTCTTTCAAACATAAATTTCAACTTAAAATAGTAAAAAAAAGTCATTTTTACATCCTAAAGGATAACTGTGGCAACAAAATAATTCATCATGGAAAAAATCAAACATTCCTTATCATGGAATATACCACTAAAATATGTTAAACTTCTGAAACTAAAACTTGCTGTACATATTTACCACAGAGACAATATTCTGCTTAAAAGGAAAATCCTATTCACCAATTTTTGAATGAGTAGTACGTACTTTCTTCTTATCATGTCCTCCCTTACCGTCTCATGAAAAAAAGCCCAGAGAAAATCACGGGTAAATCCTAACCTTTCAAATTGCCCGTAGGAGGCAATAAGAAGAATGCCAGGCCTGTAGATTTACCGGGTATTGGCCAGGGTACCATGCAGGGAAATGCCACAGCGGTGTTTATGCTCGACATTTTCCACTATGCGGGAAACTGATGGCTGTCCTCTCAATAACAGAGCGTTGAACTTTCACAAAGTCACCATTAAATCAGAGAAAATCTCCAATCCAAGAAGATTTGAGGACCAGGGCTAGAAATTTGTTTGTGGTAAAACGTGCACTTAGTAAACCTAATGCAAAGACTTGCACAGAGAAAGAACTTAAATCATAAAGTCAGGTAAAATGACACAGCAAACCTAATTACAAACCTTACAAACTCTCCAAAGCGCAAACCTCAAATAAGTTTAAGGTTTTACTATCTTGTTCTGGCACTTCAAAGTCAAAAATATCCTGTATTAGAGTACATTATTGCATAAAATCAACCCTATAAAAATATTTAGGTGCACCAGTGCATGCAGTCAAAAGTGCACAGCTCCAATGTTAGGTGCACAAAAGTGCATATTATGCGACAAGTACTTAGAGCCAAGAGGATGCTCCCCAGAACTAGAAATTTGAATCCATCAAACCATCATGGACTGGATTTTGGATGTCAAATTATAACAAGCCATCTTCCAATCCATGTATCACCAAAGATGACTGACTAACTGACTTTTGTGAAAGTGTATTCATTAGATAGCATGTCAGTCATAATGAGCGCGATTCAACATCACTCATCATACATGTACATGACAGCAACATGTTTGTTAAATTTTACGACCATTTTTTACTCCTAAGCTTTCAAAAAAAATCTACAATGAGTACGTAAACAGCAGTAGCGTCACAACTGAAAGGGCAGCGTGACAAAACCATGACAGACACATGTCATTATGTAGCTTAATTTACAATTTCGGTCCCACCCTTGGAAATCCTCGCTAATGCTCTCTGACAGCTGGCAAGTCGTTGATGCATGGTGCTCTATAGGTTCTCCCAGGAATGCCTTCCAGGGCTTTGTGCAGCATGTGATTGATTAAAATGAGGGGCTACAGTTTGGCCTCCATCTCTTACTGCATCACTCAACCTCTAGGAAATACATACTCCATCTGGGGGAGTACAGTTCCAGTGTTCTAGCCAGCCTGAATTTTTTTCTGTCTGAAAGGAAATCTTGTGAAGCGGCGACGATCCTAAGTATGGGTCCATAGGTATGCAATCCAGGAATATTTTGAAATCTATAGTGTCTGAAATCATGCTATTTCCTTTATTTTGAGGGGCACATTTTGCTGGTAGATTTTGTCTGTCAGGGAGGACAGAATGGGCAAAATATTTGTTTGTCCCCAGCAGCAAAATTCTGTCAAAGGACAGAAGGATGGATGCCGGCTAGAACCCTGTACGATTCAATCCAATAGACAAAGGCAGACCACATTTAATACAACACTGTGCTTAAACAAAAACCTGGTACAAATAAAACAAACTGTAGACTTCGGAATCAGAGCATTATTTCCTTCACCAAGAAGCTTGTTTTTGTTTTTTGCTGCAACAGCATAACTCCAGAAGCTGTAGATGGATAATGATGATACATGTATTCGGTAGAGGGGTTGGGGTTGAGAAAACAAAGATCAAGTTAGATAATGGGTCCCTTGGCAGATTTCTAAAATACTGCAGCAGAACTTCCGGTTATCATATCTTGTTTGTGATTTATTTAACTTCAAGACTGCTCCCATGGCTACGTATCTATTTAACCAACATGCATGAAGATTTCAAGATTTCCAACCAAATCACAAGTTATAGGTTAGCACAACAAATCAATATTGAGCATTTACAGAAGCATAAAGAAAATGCACTCATTGAAAACATAATGCAGGTTTAAGACATACATGTATATTGTAATGCACCCTAAGCTGACAAAAAATTATATCATTATCACAACCTGTCGCAAATGTGTTGGCAGTTGCTGGTATAAGACGTATACATGTTTCGTAGTTGCTGGTATAAGACGTATACATGTTTCGTAATTAGTGCAAATAAGAACACCGCCGGTGGCAATATTTTTGCAGCTCGGGCTTCCTATATTTCACCCTGACACGCAAAGTCCTTTGAGTATCCATTAAAACTTTGTCATGCTTCCTTGAAGGTTATTAGGGTCTACCTCAAGGAATCTAACGGCGGCTGAGCCTTTGATTCATACATAGACAAATATATGCTGCATCGACCTCAAAGATGAGCTTGTCTGTAGTAGTACTGGTCCTAGAGGTTGGTTACCAACATTAGCTTTATCCTATACTATAGGGGATTAACAAAAGATTTGCTAACACTTTACCATTGCAGTGATATATGATCAGCGGGCAGGCTACTGAGTATATGGCTCTTTTTTTATCTCCTCTCCAGGAGTTTTATCTGGGATAATCCTGCAGCTGCCACCTTTAAAGGGACCAAAGTAAGTACCGCAAGCTTCTATTTTATGGATGTGGCTGTAGCGTCTGTGTGTTCTGTTTTTATTAGCTTCGAGGTGTTATTCCGATGCGATTCGATTCCGTCACTCTTTGGAAAACGGCGCCGTACATAATGGGATACAAATCAGCCGAGGGGTCAGCGAGAGATATGGGAAGTCAGCGACAGTCAAGTTCAAAAGAACGCCACGTGAAATATGTCAAAGACCTTGATGTATATTCAGCCAAGCACGAGGCTGCCCGCCATAGAGATACGTGTCACGACCCCCGTTGTATAGCCTCGCCGAGACATCTGCATCTGATCCCCAAACTTGGATGATGAAAAGCTTCAGTGAAGGTGACTTTGGGCTGTTGGAAGGTCAGCATGTGAGGAATGCTCCATCAGGGACTGTGGGGCAATGGCTAAGGGATATCAATTTGACAACGGTGAAAGGAAGGGCTTAATCAAAAAAGGAGGAAAATAAGTCCCTGCCAAGGAAATAAAGTCAAAACGGAAGTGTACCCGGGCGTGCACGGTGACGGCATGCATCAATGATGAAGTCTATCACGTCAGCCTGAATGCTTGCGTAATTTCTGATAAATTAGCCTTGCATCAAAAGACATGCATCAGAAAAGAAACAAAGCTTGACAAAATGATGCCTTTCAAAATAACTTTTTTCGTTGATAATTTCTTTATCAGATAACGATAAATGAAGGAGCCTAATCGTTCATGCAGTCTGAATGTGAAATTAATATACTTGTAGCCAATTCAATGCAATAGTTTCCACTTCATGATATTTGATAACCCCATTAAATAAATCCAAAAATTAGATCAATCATTTTCAAGCAATTTTTGTGGGCAGCTCATTAAAACTTTTAATTGACATATCAAAAAGATATTGCCCATTATCCACATTCTTTTACTAACAAATCATCAGACAGGAGCCAATTTGGCATATTTGCGGTCAAGAGACCCAATTAAAACTAAGCTCTGGCAGCTGTGTTTTTGACAGAGCATCATCTTTACCAATTTCTAAATCTCAAAAGAGCTCTGAACAATCTAAACGAATGGCTAGGAGGAAAATTCCCTTTAAATCATCAATTACATGTACATGTATTTTGTGGCTAAAAGTTGATAGTTTGAAGAATTCTGACAGACCTATACTGTTAGTACTAAATTGCAAAGGCAAATTCAAACCATTTTGAACTTTGTCAGAGACTATTTCAAAAGATAAAGGTTTTTAAACGATTTTAATCTGTCATTGTACTTCTTTTAATACCTAATTACGCCCCCCTGGAGAACAGACAAAGGGCTGTCCTAGGTCTTAGCCTGTAATATATACATGTATGTACACTGTATTCATCTTGTGTGTAATAAAGATGATTTAAAAAAAAAACATAAAAATGATGAATGCACATATAAGTATGGGCTGTAAGGCTGTCTCTACATCATGATTCAGAATTTTCAGAGACGGGGGGCCTTATAAACTTCCTGGCACGTTTGACCTATTGCTGACGACACGTATCCGGAAGATCGCATGTCAATAAGATCACGTGTCCGCGAGTTAAAGTTCTGAAGTGATTGGTCATCAGTATTGATCCTGAAGAAGGCAACAGTGGTCATTGAAAATTTGATCTGTGCGTACTTTTGTGCTGGAAGAAGGTTTAGCTTTGTATTATGATAACTATCAACACAGATGAGCTTCCATGCTGATTGTTTCATCAATGGTTCAACACTTCTAGCTAGAATTCTAGTGAAGAATTTGGACACTTTGGTTTCTGAGTAACATTAAATTTTATTGACTGTTGATATCACGTAGTGTTGAGACATGATTGACTGTAACGTACATGTACTTTCGAATCTGGTTACAGTTCTACTAGACGCTGGAGAGATTGATCATAAAAAGAAGTGCGTAGAAAGAACATCACTACAAGACATATTATAGCTGGCATAAAGGCTTTATCTCATACTTATACCAGTTTTACAATGGGCATGTAGCTGTCATATAGTATAGTACAGAGGCATATAACGGTTCTGTAGATGATGTCAGGAACAAAATACACGTAAATCCTGTACTTTCATGTGACAGCTGGCTTAAGTTTGACTCTTACAGAGATTACAACATTAACACAGAAAGATGAAAATATGACCAAGCCTGCAACTCTAGCTCAACTTCAAAAGCCTAGTATATCTTGCTTGCATTCCTACAAGCTACAATGTACATTTATTTTCTTTGCTTTTGTTGACAGGTCTGAAAGAGATGGAATACGAGGCATAACTTTCTACAAGTTTCAGTCAAAGAATCTGACAGAATTGGTCTTAAAAGATCTGGGTTTTCATCATTTCAGAGCTATAGATGAGATATAGAATATTTTCCTTTCCACATGCTTTCTACTTAAGAAGCTGCAACCAATGACCTACCAAATATTTGACAAATCGCTTAATAGAATTTCACGAAGAATCTTTTTACATTTTATAAGTTGTGTTATCATACTTTTGCATCACGCATCATACTCCAGTAACCTTTCAGTATAAAATCAAGGATCAGAAAATTCCCACTTTAGTTGTACAACGGTTGCTCATTCGATTGCCTTCTACTGGAAGGGGCCATACAAAATGTAGATGTTCTGTACAATGCAAGCCACAGATCTTTTGGCAAATCTACATTGCACGCCATTTCCATAACAGCGGTGTAGCCCAGCATGATAAGATCAATCTTTCAGAAAACTTTTTATGGGTGTGTAAAATGTGGACGGCTGTTAGGCGCGATTAGTGCCTCCGCAGCCAGAAGAGCAATTTGTCAACTCCGAGCAAATCCACAAACAAGGAGAAAACATGATCAGATAAGAAAAGTACATTAAATCATGGCAACCCCACACTCAAAGGTGAGCCTGGTCTGTCATTAAACTAACAGAAATGTACACGTAACTACACGCTGCTAAATGACTTATGTTCGGGGGGATCTCACCGCGGGGGTTATTTACAAAGATTGATCGTTGCACGAGTAACGTTATTTTCCCGCGGGCGATATCATCTTTGTGGAAGATAAATTTTCTTCCACAAAGATAAATAAGAATGGCATTTTTGGTAGTGTAACCGTTCAGATTTTGCATTAGGCAGATGGTTCTTGTTTTCTTATGGAGAGAAAAATGTACTGTTTTGCACGTACATTAAAAAGACTTAATATGCTTTATTGACGCAATAACAAGTAATATAATACTTCTGTACATTCAACTACAAAAAAAGAAATACAAAATTAATGTTACATTCTGTAATATCCATAACAATTTATTTATTTACGTGGGGCTAATTCTTCCAGTTTTAATATATTTTCTTAGACATTCAAAAAGTCATTTTTATGTATCTCTGTATTTTTGCACTTCAAGAGTTGTCGCATCTCAAGATATGATCATACCAGATTCTGCTAGTGGCATACATGTAGAGTATCTAGAAATGTGCTTGAGCAAAGATTTCTTTGTATGAGTGGGAATATTTTCTGCATTCGCCATGTCCTCTGAATAGTACATACATTTTGTATGGCTCATACATTTAAAAATTTCTTTAACCAGTAAGTGGTAGCACAAATCAGAATAATTTCATGTTACATATTGTTTGTATGCATAGCTGAATGTACATGTACATGCATATCATAGGAATGGGAGTTCGAAGAGTTGGGTATGTTTGTGCATACAATGTAAATCTAAATAACTTTCAATCTAGTTTTAATTTTAACACTTCCATACCCCTAGCCTCATTCATGAATTATCCATAATGTGTCTTTATTAGGTTGCTTGTTATGTTTCCACTAAAATGGATTAGAAGTCTCTTTTTTTGCATGACGTTATTAAGACTTTATTAAGACTATACATGTATTTGTCGAATTCTTGTGTCATAGTTAACCATCTTCAGTTAAGAAACAATTAATACAAATGTACATGTAATTATCATTCTTTAATTTGAGCATACATTGCATTTAGCATGATGTTGAAATTAACATTCCGCTCATACTGTCTGCTAATTACACATTCAATATCCATAACAGAAGCAACATCATTAAGTCCCTTAAGATCAGACTAACTTAAGCTGCATATCTTCACTTTGTACATTTCTCATAAGACAGTACAAAATGGATCCTTATGTACATTCAGGAACACCTTTTAACATTATTTATCATAGTAAATAGAACTAAATTTTGCTGCAAGATAATTTTTCTTAGGGTTGTCAGACAGATGTTGTCTTATCTAATCTATCTTTTCGTCACAAATTTTTTTTCAATCATCCTTGTAAGTTTCTCTTCAGTTTCCTACATACATGTAGTTTAGGCTAGACCCAATGACCGTGACATGTTGTCGCACCACTTCTGCTTGTTTTACAGTCTGTAACTGTTTTTAGGACTGTACAGAATGACATCTTGCTTGACTCTATTCTGTACTTCTGTATCAACATTTAAAAATGCAGTCTCTGTGTTACTCGAGGGTAAAATAGATCCAGCTACCAGGATATGTCGGTGTTGTGTTTTGTATTGATTAGTTGTCACCATTGCCACCCACATGTGCCTGTGATGTGGATCGGTAGGCTTGGAGGCGTTACCGACAGCTACCATGTTGTGCTGTGTGACAAGTCCCATGTAAACATGCATGGTTTGATGGGCGTTTTGCCTCCTTGGCGGATTTTGTTTCCCTGGGTCGATAATGATGTGCAGTGTATGTAGCTTCTTTGTGGGATGAAGGTGCAAAACAACTCTAATAGAGTATACATAAATGGTGTCTCTATGGAATGTGTCTTTGTCTATGGGAGTGTTGGCATTGTCTTTGATTTATTCTTTTACCCACTTGATGTCAAGTGCCCAACTTGCACACTTCTGGTAACTTGTGAAAAAGAGCTAACATTCAGGGAATTTTCCCAGTACAACAAACCTGTAAATATAGTTCATGTCAACTGTCTGTATACCAGTAGAAGATTAGCTCCTCTGAGAGTTCAAGAACAAATTCCCTTAACCAGCTAACCTGTTATATTAGTTGTATTTTGCAGTGAAACGGAATAATGGCATGGCGTGCTTGCCTTGCATTCGATAGGTCAATGCATTTGATCCCCGACCAAGCCATACCAAAGACTTTTTTGAAAAAGGGTACATACTGCTTTTTCTGCTTAGCACTCAATATTTAGGGAAGGGTATGGTAGTTGTGACACACAACCACCAGTTGACTAATGCCCTGCCGTAGTGTCTGTACAAAGTTGTGTGGCTCAAGGGCTACTGAAACAGAAATGGGCTTAACTCTCTTACTCTATCCACCATCTACAATGTAGCATTCGAAGGACTCTTACTATTTTAAAGTGAAAGATGCATAGTGGTGATCTGACCTTCATGTAAATTATACATACTGGTAGTGAGATATCTGACCTTGTAAATGTTGCAACTTTTTTGTTGAACTTGATATTCATTAAACTTTACAAAATTCATTAATTCTTGTAAATCTATCAATGTCATTTAGAGATATCAACACATATATGTGGTAATTTTTTTATTTTATAGTGATGTGAGGTGTGACATATATGCGACATGGGAACTTTGTTTTGGCAATACCCTGATATTTTCTACTCTAATTCAACAGTGTAATTAGACTGTTGCCCTGTAAGGCATGACAGATGTACATGTACACTTTGGGGAACTGTTATAACTTTTCTTAAATATTACACCTAGGAGGTAGAACTGAAAGGGAAAATTGCACAATAAATCAACTGGAAAGTTTATCAGTTTTTGATTATGAGGACAAAACTTGATGTAAACTTATTTACTTCAGAAGAAAAATAGGTGGGGCAAGGTCTAGGTGTGTGGTGTGAGTCATTTATTTGATCATGTAAGGCTGATAATGGGGTTTAATCTGTGGTACAAACTTGACATATTGAAATGTGGAAAACCCCATTAGCACCCATGGTACATTGTAAGTGGACATGTGTAATTTTTAGCAACAAAATTTTAAACTGTGGACTCACTTTGTGTTGACTGGGTACAAAAATGTACCTTTTTCTGCCTTTTTACCTTTTTTATCATGGATTCTTCCGCATGCCTTCCAATCAAATCGAACAGCTACTTGTCAATGGAATCACAACAAACACTAATCAGTTGATCAAAATTCGATTGACTGAATCCAATAGAGTGATTGGTAATCAAACCAGCACACAACTCTTACTGTCTGATCACACTGAGATTTGATTCTCTGCATTTATTGAATTAGCATTTGGTCAATATTGATTCCAATTGTAGGAAAGCTTTGGATAGTATTGGTTCTGTTTGTGGACTGTCTTTGGGTGGTATAAGTGAAATAAATTCAGCTGCATAGAAAAAACGAGACCTTGGCTGTTTTTAGGAGAGTAAGACATTTGAAAATAAGAGAGTCAGACTAACTTAAAAAAAAAACGGTGGTTCCTCGTATTTCTTAGGCTGTTATCATAAATGAATGGCCTACCTAATATCAAAACAGTTGGAAGTACAACTCAAACACACTAACAATTTGTATGCAGGCAGCATGGTTATCTCTTTGTAGACTGATTTTAGGGTACTTTTGTCCTTCTGGCTTTACATACAGTCGGTGTTAGTAAAAAAATTACCTGTCTAGATAATCTTAACAACCACAATTTGTTGCCAGAGTAGAGTAGCAGAGTACAGGGAAAGCCGAAAGGACAGTAATTGCTATTTTTCTTAGAGCTCTGTTTCCTCTTTTGTATGCAAATTTGAACAAAAATGGGCCTCCAGCCTTGAACTCTTTGACCTGCAGAATTGTACCTTTCCACAAATCGTTCCTGTGATTTCCGTTCTTTTCTTGCAAATCATAGGTTGCAGGTGGGCATTCCGTGCCCTGAGAGCAGATCCGTTATCGAACAGCACCCGGTGGAGCATCCTGCCACACACACGGCTTGATTATAGCCACCCCTAGGGTGGTGTCCTTAACCATATTGACCGCACAAATTACAAAAATGACCCCACAAAAGCTCGTAGGAAAATGGACTCCTTTGTACGTGTTGTTCAATAGTAACAAAAGCCTTTTACATGGCGGGTACTACAGCCATGTTCCTAAGGGTTGGCCAATAGTTTCTCATCTCCCAGGAGTGCGCATCTCTCCACATGATTTATGGCCCATGCCATACCACGTCAACTCACCAGAACACACGCAAAGGCCGCCTCAACACGAAAATGAAACGTTGCAGTTTTATACAACTAGTTTCCCAGAAACAAACGTTTGAAAAAAAAATAATGCCAAAACTTCCTTTTATGTATCACCACATACATCAAAATATGAGCAAAAGGGGATACTGACACAGTGGAACTTGGGTGTTAATCAGTTTAAGAATAAAGCCATGAGGTATGTAGGCTTGGAGAAGCAGGTAGCATTCTTCAATCTAATTGGAGAAACTGAATAGTCTTTTAAGGTACAAGTAGCAATTAAGGGTGGCTGAGAACTTAGGGGCATGTTCTGAAAAGACCATTTGTAGTTTGGAACTTGAATTTTAATGCAATAATACTAAGTTTTCCTAATTTTTTTTCCTTATTACGTCTGCCTTTGAG
The DNA here is from genome assembly GCF_000003815.2 of Branchiostoma floridae. Lineage (NCBI taxonomy): Eukaryota > Metazoa > Chordata > Leptocardii > Amphioxiformes > Branchiostomatidae > Branchiostoma > Branchiostoma floridae. The sequence continues at coordinate 14,859,859 of NC_049997.1, forward strand.
ACGTGTGCCTGCCAAAAGACGACCGGCCACAAGGTGACAAATGAAAGTGTTGTGTGACTGAATTACGCGGATAGGATGAAGTCTGCCTGGCTGCGGGCACCTTTTGTCACCTCCTCATCTATCAATGTACTTACACAGATTAACATTTGCATTCAATAAGGTGACACTAAATACGCATAGGAATGAATTCAAAATGAGCACTGTGAAATACGATCCCTCCTTTCAGGGAGTCACTTAAATGTTGATGCATTTTACTTATTGTGCCGTAAAAAGGTGGAGCAGGGACTTTTACAACACATTCATCCTCTTTGAAAACCTTTTAAAAATTTTGGGTTTCTCAATAAATATTCAACATGGAGCATTCTTGTCTCTAACTATTATACACAAAATAGATTCAAAAGAGAGTGAAGATTAGACCTACCTTTAAAGGCAACCCAAGCAATATTAGTCCGAGTCAGGGTTGTAGAACTTCAATTATCAAAGTCAATTTTGAAGGGCACTTTTCCACATAATACGATGAAGCAACTCTATTCCACTCCATAGTAGTAGTCCACTGTGTTCTGCTGATGCAAATATTTGATGCCACAGTGCCACGAGGACGCCGTGAAGTCTAGTTTTTGTGGGTTACAATATTTAGAGAATCCTAGCACAGCTTGTTTCTGCACTGTTTTTAACTGCTCAAAGTATAAAATAATGATATAAATGTGGGAATATAGTGCAGTAGATATCAATTTCATCTAAAATATTTCCACTTTTAACGATCTAATACTGCTTAGGTTACCTTTAAGTTTCAAAATTGTATTTTGTCCTTGAAGATGATTTCCACTGTTTAGCACCCCTAATTAGTTATCTGTGATTAAAAACTCAGAGCTTATTCCATCCAAACCACATACGGTCCACGGTTTCCGACCAAATATAATTAGTCTGCAGTACAAGGTGCCCCTTCCGCCACAACCGTTACATGTAACCGCGCTAACATCTTCAGCACCAAGGACAAGATATCCATGATCGCTCCTTGTGTCACCTCTCAGTGCTAGCATCATCAATCTTATAATACCTTCTGTCTTGTGTTTCCACCACACCAACTTTCCTTCCAATAACCAATTCTTGCTGGTCGCTTTCAATACCGTCCACTTCATCAGCACCAAGGTCAGTGCCTTCATGCCTGCTAAAAGGATTTGGAACAGAAGCTGAGGTGAAGCATCCTTTGTGATATGCTTTCTATTAGTCAGACACCCTAACTTTATACTGTCAAGGCTGGTGGGGAGGGGGGGGGTGCTAGTTTCCAAACTGGTTGCTATGTTTACTGTGACATCATATTTGTCACAAACACATACATGTATATGTTCTTGTCACTGTGTATTAGTGCTTCCCAAAACTACAACTGTAGCAGTACCTTTATGCATGAAAATGAGGACAAATTTGTGGCGTATGGGGAGGGGGGCAGTTGTGGCCATTGTATATATTAGTGCTTCTCTAAAGTGTTACTTTTACAGTAGTTTTATGTGCTATAATGAGGACAAGTTTGTGGCCCATGGGAGGGGGCCAGTAATACGGTCATTGTGTACAGTATTAACTGTTTTTCTCAAGTTTAACTGTAAGTGTTTGTCTATGTGATAAAATGTGGACAACTTTGTGGTACGTGGGAAGGGGGCCAGTAATGTGGTCATTGTGTCTTTTAGTGCTCCTCTTTCAAGTATAAGCATAGCACATTTATCTGTTATAAGGAGAACTTTTAAATGGAGATGGAGGCAGTTGAGAGTCACTTAGTATTCTAACTCCGCACTCAAATTGCACCACTATAAATTACAGGGACATCTTACGAGACATGACTAAAATATTTCAAATCCCTTTTGCGTTTTCTTGAACCACATCCAGGTCGTGGCTAAATGTGCTGGTGTATTTTGTAATTGTGGGCAAAGGTAACAGTTTTGTATGTAATTTTTCCCACAGATGATAAGCATTCCTACCTGATAACATGTAATTACCTTAAAGTTGGAAGTGGTGGCAAGGATTTGACAGCCTGATATATGCTTATTTAAACATTGCTACAATTTGGTCAAAAGGCACCAAATTATTGCCATTTTAGGTCATGTGTGAAATCTAAAGTAGCTGTATAATAACTGTTCCATTGTGTTCAATACATCAAGCTTTGTGGCAACTGAAATGCCAGCTTTACTAAATGTATTATGTAGTAAATATGGTGTTGGATATATATACCAATATATTTGTGATGTGATGGTAATGCATATGTTGTGTGTATTCTTAATCATCATTTTTTCCAATATCATTTCTTAATGCTTCCTTTACTTTTTGGCATAAAAGTTCATATGATCTTATGATGACTTTGTTTTTCCAATTCACAAACACCCTGGCTCATAATAATGCCAATATCTAATTCCAGCTGTAATAAAAGCCATAACACTAGCTCGAAACAGTTATGTTGCAATCAACTCTTTTGTTTGGAATAGGTTGCCATTTCTTCTACAGCGCTGCTCATGATATGTCACTAAGATTGGGGACGCTATCATGCTTATTTCAGTTGCACAGTAATCACTAGGCATACCAGAAATTCCCAGGAAATTATGTCAGAAATTATCCCACGTTATGACTCTATTAATCATCATCTAACTGATATGAAACACCTTACTAATTTCAGTCTGTGTCTCGCCTAGGTGTGGCCGCCCGCTGCTCTGACGCCGTCTCTTCGAAACTGGTGGAATAGTGGGACAAATCAATGCCGGGGTAACATACGTGTGTGTGTCCGCATAGACGTGCCATTCATGCCGCATTATCATCATCCCGGGTCTCCGGGGGCGGCTGTTGTGGGGTTAAGTTTTAAATGTGAGGAGATGGCTGCCCAGTAGCAGAGGTTCATTACGACGCGAGGATGGAGATATGGGACCTCCATGTAATCTAGCTTCGGGGAACATGTGATGAGTAATAAAACGCGTGCTGCACGGGGAGATTGACTGCACTTTGGGGTATTTGCATAGAAATTAACATTTCTGGCAGAAGTGAGGGAGATACGGCGAGTAACCATGGGGAACGATGCGGCTGCATTCGCTTGGGTCGTCCTCCTGGCCGGGGTTTTGCTATCCGAAGGTTGCCCGCGGAAATGTACGTGCCCGACACAGTACCTCGCCGTGTACTGCGAGGACACGGGATTGACTGCCGTTCCGGACGGCATTCCGAGCAACACGCGACTATTGAGTCTTCACAATAACAACATTACCGTGATCATGAAGGACCAGTTTAAACACTTGGTGGATTTGGAGACCTTGCAAATGAGCCAGAACAAGATTAGCGACATTGAAGTCGGGGCCTTTACCGGGTTAGATGCTCTTAAGACACTCGAGTTGTACTACAACAAGCTGGAGAAAGTGCCAAGCACAGCGTTTGCATACCTGCCCAATCTACGCGAGCTGTGGTTGCGTGGAAATCCGATCAAGAGGATAAATTCTTGGGCCTTTGTTCACGTGCCAACGCTGACGTACCTGGATATAGGGGAGCTGAAGGACCTGGAATTTATCTCCGACAACGCATTTCTTGGTTTAACCAAGCTGCGGTATTTAAACATGGGTGTGACCAATCTCAAGAAGATGCCTGGAATTAGGCACCTGACCAACTTGGAGGAGTTGGATTTGTCTGGGAACCCCATTGCCGTCATTGAAGCTGATCATTTCCAAAGTCTTCGAAATCTTCGCAAGTTATGGCTCACTTATATGCAGATCAACACGGTAGAAATGAACGCACTGGACGAGCTGGTGAGTCTATATGAGCTGAACCTATCTTACAACAACCTCACAATGCTACCTTACAATTTGTTTTCACCTCTGCCCAACCTGCAGAAAGTCTTTCTTCATCACAACCCTTGGAGGTGCCACTGTGAGATTTTGTGGCTGAGTCAGTGGTTGAGAGACAACATTCCATCCAACCGTTCCTGCAACCCGTGCGCGCAGTGCGCATTTCCCGACGAATTGCGAGGAACGTACATCGGCGACGTCTACGATTCAAACTTCACGTGCGCCGTTCCGATCATCGAGACCCCGTCAGGGAATATCAACATCACGGAGGGGAGTAACGCAGAGTTGCGCTGCACTTCTGGTCGGGAAACTGCCATCTCTTGGATAACGCCCAATGGTACCACTGTTACCCATGGATCGTACAAGGTTAAGGTGAAAGTTCTCAGCGACGGGACTCTCAACATTTCCAGTGTGACTGTCAGTGATTCTGGCAAGTATATCTGTGTCGCTGAAAACCCTGTGGGGAATGCTACGATAAGTGTTGTGCTGACTGTCAACGGTACTGGGAATATATCCTTCACTGTGACAAACAAAACCATGCCTCTTACAGAGAGTTCCTTCAACATGCCTACGGATTCGGCCAAACCGAAATCTCCGCAGTCTACGCCACCGATCAAAAACGAACCTGACCCAGAACCAGGGACTAACGGGATTCCAAAGGTAGACGATGTCATTGTTACCACCAAAATCATCATTGGCTGCTTTGGTGCCATAACGTTAGCAGCCATATGCTTACTCATTGTATACTACAGGATGCAGAGGAAAAAGAAAAAGAAACCGAAGCCGCAGAATCGGTCGTATTATAAAACAGTAGATCTAGTCAATATAGATGAGCTATGTCCAGACAGCCCAAACTCGATGGGAAAGTCTATCAATACTACTTCCAACTCGTTGAACACTCACACATCTTTGTCTATGAACAACATGAGCACCTTTACATCTTTGCACACACTTCCTCACGAGAACTCGTCTCAGACGCTTCCACGAGACGGAACCATGCACTCTATAACAAAAGATGGACTACTCCATAATCTGTCGGACAAGGCCATCTCCACGTACAACACTTATGCCACTCTGCCAAGGGATCCTACCACAGAGAGTATAACAGAAACACAGTTGTAGTAGTTACTCACAAGTGTTAAGTCATAGCATTAGTTGGCTGCGACCAGCAGTTACTTCTGTATATAATGTATGTATCTTGTTCAATGTATTTTTGTGTCTAACGCAGCAACTTAACTGTGGCACCCTCCCTAACGTTTCCTTAGACTGTTCGAATGTGGTGTGCAAAGTTGCTGGTTAAAGAATTCAATTTCAATGAAATTGCCCCCTTTGCCAATGATTCACGGGCTACTTATACAAGGGCAGGAAAAAAAGACTGTCTTTTCAGAGCAGTGCAGTCAAAATATTGTCCAGTGCTAATTGTAGGAATATTGTCCAGGTAATATATACGGTTGCTTTGATGGACATCGAAGTGCGGTGCATGTTTGTTATTGAGTTCTAAGAGGAATAATGTGTCAAATGTTGACAGATGAAATAATTTCATTTTTTTGTGACTGCTTACCAACCCTACTACCTAACACAGTGTGTGTCTCAACCACTTACCATTGCCAAACCTATTGCCAAGTCATAGTAAGAAAGAGGCAGTATCGAGTCACATGTAAATGTATAAGAGTTTATACATGAGTAATGTATCTGAAAAAAATGCTTAACGCCAACGATTCTGCCTTTTTTTGACAACTGAAGGATTAATGTGTCAACGTGTAGAAAACAAGCATACAAAACAGAGGATCATATTTTGATATTTCCAACATATAGATACATGTAAGTCAGACAAGGATGCCACGATACCTGTGGTAAGAGTGGCTGTACAAAAAAACCTGTATAGATAAAATGTCTTGCATCAAGTGAACTGGTAATATATTGTTCAGACATGTACAACTGCTTCACCTTTCTTATTACACCTATAGTATAGTGTTTATAACCGTCACTTCTACCAAACGTACTTGAACATGGGGGGCACGTTTTCCGCTTCACGTCGAACCTTGATCCTCTACAGCGTTGGGTGGTACGTTTTTCTGTGATTGATTACGGTCAAATACCCACTTGTCGATAGTAAGAGAAAATAAACCATAATTTTGTACATCAGCAGTCGATAATCCGACGTGACTGATTGAATCCCATGAGATATGCCCTGTTGATGCGCCGGTCTATAACGTCAATATGCTGTTCTGTCAGTTTCTTAGGAAAGAATTGACTAGTGGTATTCCAGATGGATAGACATTTAATGACTATTGGCTACACCTCAGGGTTCCAGCCAGCGTTCTTTGACGGAATTTTGCTGCTGGGGACAAAAAAAATTTTTGCACATTCATTCTGTCCTCTATGATGGACAAAAATCAGCATGTAAAGATATAAAAACAGATGCCATTGAACCAAGCAGAGCCTACTAGCAAAAATTGCTCCTCAAAATGCAGGAAATAGCATTTCAGAGGGTCTAGATTTCGAAATTTCCCAAAAGGAGCATGCTCCAGACCCCCAAGGATCGTTGTGCCTTTGGCACTTGTCATATAGGATTTCAATATCAAAAATCCAGGGTACAGGAAAAAAATTCAAGCTGGCTAGAACACTGCTATACACATGTGGGGCCCATAATGCTGGGTAAATAATGCACTTTTGTGAGTCAAAAATAGAGTTGTGCACAAGTCCTCATTTTTAACAGTGGGTGCACTGGTGCACCTGCATGTACATGTACATGTAGATATGTCACAAAAAATAATAAAATTTTTGTTGTGTTATCATGGGTAGTGTTGTTAAAATTTGAAGCTATGGAATTTGAGTTTCGAGCTATGAAGAGAGATGTCAGTGAGGTTTAACGTAGATTTTGCAGACATTCTACTTTATTTTATGTTGTGCACTAAAAGTTTTTCTGTGCCTCTACATTTTGTAAAATGTTTAGGTTAATTGCACCAGTGCACACATTCTAAAAGATCAATTTCGAGCTACACATTTCAGCCACATGTATGTCAGCACTGAAATTATATATTTGAGATGGTTTCATACTGGAGATTGATATATGAAACCTAAAAGTTCCATTACGATTTCCATAATACTAGAAAAGACATCTTTCTGAGATGAAGCAAATTTGCATTAAGACAGTCACTGCAAAGACAAGTGACAAATGTAACAATGAAGCCATGCATATCACAAGCTCAATAAATGACTTGATTGTAACAGTAACATTGCCCACTAATTAGGTACCTACTTTACCAGAAATCCCCTAGGAACGGGTTTCTTTTCCTCTGAGTTCTATCTGGCAGTTGGCCAATTCAAACAAAAACTTCCTGTTATGTTAATACTCAATACATCAACACACTATAGGCACTTCTATTTTTACCTCTCTAAATTGGGCAACAGTTTATTTTTTTATTCCATTGTATTTTGTACATAAGTGGCTTTGTACATTTGGTGGAAAGTTGCCAAATGGAAAGGAATGGCTATCTTTTGCTCTGATTGTATTTGGCTGTTACCCATTTCAAATCCAAACCTTGTGTCTTGTTGGTATTACACCATTGTGCATGTTTCACTGTTCCCTGATGGACAAAAACACTGACTTAAAATATTCCCTTCCGCTGCATTTTGTAAATTCTTCGCGGGAAAGTTGCCTAACAAGCCCAATCACTAATCAAAGCAGACGATTCCAACTGTGGGAGAATCAAGGATTTGGCAGAGGGAACCTCAGTTGAAAGATGCACACAGAATTAGAATAAAAGCTTTCCTTGATGTAAAAGTACAGCAGGGCTCTAGCCAGCGCCCGTCCTTCTGACTTTTGATGGAATTTTTCAGCTAGGGAGAGACAAATGGACAAAAATTTTGCCCATTCCATTCTCTGTGACCAACAAAAATCTGCATGACTTGTGAAAATATTAATTGAACCAAGCTGAGTCTACCAGCAAAATTTGCCCCTCAAAAATAAAAGAAATTAGCATTTCAGAGGGTCTAGATTTCAAAATTTTTCTGTGGGAGCATGCGAACTCCTTTGGATTGTGGCACCTTCGACAGGATTTCCATTAAAAATTCAGGGGATGGAAAAATCATTCAGGCTGGCAAGAACACTGATGTACAGTCAAAGATAGGCCTTTGTGCAGATGGCCTGTAGTGAGAACCCTGCAGAGCCAGACATGCTGACTTGTTCTACATAGCCGGAGTATATATTGATCTCCGTCTGCAAGGTACCAAGCCTGTCTGGGATATGGCTCATCTAACAAGCCCCTGAGAACCTTTATTGACATCACATGTTGGACCTGCCTTTTACTGTGCCGACTAACTTTTAACATAATTGCAACTGTGGGTCCACTCCAAATGACATGCAAGATTCCGTCTTTACAGAGTGGACTCTGCCTTAATGTTGCCACAGAGAGAGTTATCTTACCCATTGCATTCAGAAGCACAAGTGTGATGTTAGACACCTCTAGCCTGTATGTGGAAGATAAGGTGTCATTGGCCTTATACAATTACGCAGTGGCTGCTTCCATCGTGACCGATGGTACGAGGAGATCCTTCTGAGACATTGAGTGCAATTTTAATGACTGCTGTGGGAGAGATTTTGCGTTGGGGGGCAGGAATCAATAGAAAAACTTGCTGATAGTTACAATGATGATAATGAGAGGCTTGAAAGTTTTGCAATTTGCCCCCCTCCCCATCCACTTTCGTAAAAAGAAATGATGATGCTGCACAAATATTCCAAAAGGTTGTATCCTGAATCAAACAACTTGACTTTGAAAAAGTAACAATGATAATGAGAAAACTGAAAGTTTTGCAATGCCCCCCTTCCCATCCATTTTCACAAAAAGAAATGATGATGGTACAATGGCCATCACAAAGATTCCAAAAAGTTGTATCCTGAATCAAAGAACTTGACTTTGAAAAAGTTACAATGATAATGAGAAGCATGAAACTTTTGCAATGCCCCCCTCCCCATCCACTTTCACACAAACAAATGATGCTGCTGTGATTGTCACCACAAAGATTCAAAAAGCTTGTATCCTGAATCAAACAACTTGACTTTGAAAAAGTAACAATGATAATGAGAAAACTGAAAGTTTTGCAATGCCCCCCTTCCCATCCATCTTCACAAAAAGAAATGATGATACTACAATGGCCATCACAAAGATTCCAAAAAGTTGTATCCTGAATCAAAGAACTTGACTTTGAAAAAGTTTCAATCTTATGATAATGGGAAGTCTGAAAGTTTTGCAATGCCCCCCTCCCCATCCACTTTCACAAAACGAAATGATGATGCTGCGATAGTCATCACTAAGATTCCACAAGGTCATATTCTGAATCTAACAACTTGATTTTGAAAGAGTTACAATGATAATGAGAAGTCTGAAAGTTTTGCAATGCCCCCCTCCCCATCGACTTTCAAAAAAAGAAATGATGCTGCTGTGTTTGTCATCACAAAGATTCCCAAAGGTCGTGTCCTGACTCAAAGGACTTGACTTTGAAATAGTTGCCCGAGTCCGCATTGACGTAAACCCACCAGTTATCCCTCCCCTTCCAGGGAAAATGCAAAATGAGTAATGATTCCTGACGTCAGACATGGTAACAAAACTTGACCTTATCACTCCTCCACCTGTGAGGTAAAACGGCGACGCTGCAGATTGGGGCAAACATGGTGACCCCTGCCGGTACATGACCTTGGGTAAGTGAACATGGCAGGAGACAGGCTGATCTGTAACAGACTTGCTTCTACACACTCAGCAGCTCGTCTTATCAGCTTTTTGTCCCTGTGATAAAAAGTCTGATAACATTTCCTGCTGGGAAAGCAGACAGACCGCAGGGTGGAAGTCAAACAGCAGCTCTTTCCTGTCCAGATTATGTTCTGGATAAGATGTGGTGAGAGGGCTTTTACTACACATTCAGGTGAGGCCGTATTGATGGTGTACTTGAGTTATGTCTTTTCTTCATGTACATGCATGTCATGGTAGAGATTGCAACCTGACAGAATCACCTATTCTGTCACTAGAGATCCCAACCATAGTGCGTGAATTCAAAATAAGGCATTCCCTTGAAAGAAAGTCAGAGCTTTAAAGTTTGATTCTCAACACTTTAAATCATTAGGTTGACTTCAAATTTTTGACTTAAAAATAAGAGACCACCCTAACACAATCCAATCCTCCTGATTGGAGTCCCTATAGACAGTCAGTCAAATACATGCACTGTAAGATCTATGCTGAGTAAAATCTACCTGAAATTATGCCAGATCCCAATCTCTTCCCAGACACATGTATCATAAACGGACTAGCTTCAAACTCTATCTAAAATTTATCTGATGCTGGATTTATCTAACTGTATCCATCCAGATTTATCTAACTGTATCCATCCAGACTGCAACCTGGAAACTCATCTGAATATATATGCCCAAACTGCATATGCGACTGTCATGCGAGGATTGGGTTACAGTCCCACAGTAGACGCTGTCAACCGCCCTAACTTCAAGGAGAGTGCTACCATCATCTGGAAAGATGGAAGGATGCCTACTATCCATCTAGAAGTTGCCTTTCTCTTCTGTAACACACTCAAACATTAACTGTAACAGTTGCTTCCTCATATAAAACTCTGTCCATGTCATTTTAGCCCTTGGGTCAGACCGACACATGACAGAGTGAACTGGAGTCAATCAAGACATTCAGGAATCACCATTAGGCATTACCCTAATGATGATGATAGTATCTTTAGATAAAGCACATTTGATGGTGAAAGCACACAAAATTATATCCCCTAAGGCTTACCAGTATTCATTATCATCATGGTAGATACATAACTGGAACATTTCACAAATAACTGCTAACCTGCAGTCATGTAAAACTATCTCATTTGTTCACCAAATCTTGAATATAGTGAACATTCTGATTCAAGAGATGCCCTGAAATCACTTATCATTGATTCCATGCACAAGAGGGTTTGGATATGCCCCAACGTAGAATATAACATATTAAAGATGAAACAAATACAGACTGAAGTTATAACCATGCCACTGAATGAAATAAAAGTATGGAATCAACATTTGAATAATAACAGACACAAAAGTAACTCATTCTGAGATATCACCTAGATACAGACCCATGCACTCTAAGACAACAGCCTCCATCTTGCATTTCTCCTGGCCTAGTGCAATGAAGCATTCTTTATGTCCAGGCTTTAAAAGCCGGGGACATTAAAAATTCTCAATTCACTTTTTAAGGAGAGGTTGATGCATTGTTATACTAGCTTCTGAGCTGCTATAAACTTGAAGCACTGACTTGATAGCAGCAGTTAGCATGTTAAAACTATAAAACTCCTGTGCTAAGGCAAAAACAGAGGCTTGGCTTATGATTGGAATATCTCTTGCGCAAGAAATCATCTGCTTCTTATTGCATGGACACATTTGGTTGACCTTGCAAATGGTTCAGCTTGGCAGTGCACCTAGAATCTCATCCGTGAACCAATTCAATTTACCTTCAGCAGCTCATTTGTAGGCGGCCAATTCGGCACACGTCACTTACGGCGGCCCGGCCTCCGCACCAGATCCCCTGTGGCCAATTCTGACAAGTGAAAAATGGCCATGGCACATGAGCCATTCCCTAAAGCTACCGTGTTATGGGTAACAGATTCCAACTCATCTATAGGCTTAAGCCCTCACTCGCACTTCGTGTGCATGTGACAACGCTCTGTCTTTGGCTCCAGCCCGGGCACATAATACCACACATTATGATAACCCTGGCAAACAGAAATTACATTGTGTTTTGTCAAAGTACAGGTCCTGAGGGCTCGTCATCCTAACATAATCTACTATTATGACAGACTTGGATTGAACTGGATGATATGGGAGTAGTTTGCCAGTCTGACAATGAGGGTGGATACCACACGCAGGTGCCCTTCCAGTCAGGTCTTATAATTTCCTCCAACTCAAAATCTTTATGGTCTCAATACCATACAGTTATGATTTAGAAAGCAAGAACATAAATGTATTTTAGTCTTCTACTCCTCATCATTTTTATTCAAAACCAACTTTCATAGCAGAGATTTAAGTCAAAGTCAATTCTTTTCCTTTCATTGAGGACTGGTGTTTTGCAGGAGGTTTGCTGTTTTTACCAATAAATCAAAAATCTTCTTTGCTGTTGCACACCATTATCTTAAATACTAGTAGTAAATTAAGGTCAATGGACGAACATCATCATCATCAGTAATAAGGCTGAAAATTGGCGTTAATTAATCATATATGTTGATAAAATTATGTATTGATATCTAAAAATAAATGTCAGTCTCTTGATAATATATCCAATATCTCTTTTCTACATGTATCTCTTCTATATCTTTAACGGTTCCAAGATTATTTCTTTATGGTAGTGCTTTTTTAAATCTTTTCATGGTAAAGTTTGGCAACTATATATAAATATTGTAAATTGTATTGGGAAAAAAACATGAATTTTTACTTTGTGACAGTCTCAATAATGTACACTATGCAGTTTGGGACCAAGATCCCGAATAACGACAACAAGTCCTCTACAAACCCAATATACCAGTCTTTGCTGCAGATGCCAAGTAAAATTATTCAATTTGCCGGCATGGAGAAGTTCATCTGACTTAATCAAAGACAAGAGGACTTCGCTCTTTTCCTGACGCCTGATGCAGTAAAGTAAATGTCAGTCTGGTCGTGGGGAATGCCTGAGAACATGCATCATCGGCCCAGCACCCTGGGGACAACAACTCCCAGGCTGCACCCCTTCACAAGAGAGCAAGAATGAGCCGGAATGCCCACAGAATGAAATTTTTTCTCTATTCCTGGGAATTTGTAATGTATTCTTGAAATTCTCACTGCATTCCAGACATTTGTGCCCGTTCTTTTGGCTGTCCCGAAGTTGTTGACATGTTCAAAACTGTCGAGGTGCATTTGAAGTGGAGAAATATCATATGGCATACAAAGTGCATTCTAACTACAGTGTGACCGCATTCTATGGCCTGCATTATTCAACACATTCTGATCTCATTTGAAGGAGAACCTAAATCATGGCGATCCACTTCAAATCCTGCCAGAATGTGGCCAAAAGAATACAAAGGTATCTGGAATACAGTGAGAATGTCTAAAATGCACTTCAAATCCCCGGAATAGACAAAGAATAGTTATTCTGACGGCATTTCGGCTCATTCCTTGTCGTGCGAAGGGGATAAAAGGTCCATTTGGAATTCCCGCCCAAATGTGGCACGAATTTTGCACATTATTCATTCTGGCTGGACCTGCTTGATTCCTGCTAATTCGGTTTTAGTGTGAAGGCCCTATAAGGAGTTCCACATCCCTGAGGTTTTAATTCCGATCGTTTTAAACCAAGTCACATGCACTTCCTCATCATTCACTGACCTTGATGGTTTGACCTTTGTTGCCAAATTATTGGCTTTTAATTTCTTCTCCTTGGCTTGCCCACTTCCTAAATTTGTAGCTTTCCACTTGTGTGACTACAAATTTTGTAGTCAACAAAAAAAACACAGAGCAGATTCTCTGTAATACCAAATTGTCACCTTAGTAGTCAACATTTGCAAGCAAGATTACACGATGCTAGAATTCTTTATAATGACTTTGACCCCACAAGAAATGGGGCATCATCTGCAATGAATGCCACCTATCAAACAAGTGAGTACTGCAGCCTATTTATATATCATGATGCTGAATGCATCAATGAAATCATTCACACTTTACAACACTATAATTATAGTAGGTAATATATATAAGTGTTGTTGTTCTAAATAGATTGTACATGACTATTGTTTGTGTTATTTTAACTTATTTAAAGAATATACTGTAAGTTACTACAGGTAAAACTCAAAGTTCATGAAATCTTTAAAAACTGATAAGCTGTCTAAAATTTTATCCAATTCTATTCGTTGCTCTTGGAAGAACAAGATGACAAAAGATCTACAATGGTATGGGAAAAACTTTTCTACAAAAAACTTTCTCAAAGGGAGTCTGGCTCTTTCACCTTATTAGGCAAAAGTCCTACTGGTTCAAATATGAAAAAAAAACTACATTTAGTCTAACAACAAAGCTACATTTTGTATTTGGTGATCTTTTTTACCTGGATGTCTAACCTTCATCCACGTAACAACTTTGTACAACATACAAGAGCAAAACTTGGTTATGCGGACAAATTAGAGAATATAAACCTGACATGAAGTGTGGCAGAATTCAAACTACCCTACACAATAAACTTTCACCAAAGCAAGAAATATACAATGTATGTACAACTCAGGCAGTTTCATTACTTGAATAGGTGTGGGAGGGTGTAAGTCCAACTTTAAATCTGCCTATAAAAGCATCTCCAATTCCAACAGGTAGTAATAAATGTCTTCTGGCATATAGACTGACAAGAATCCAACGACATTGTGCAGATATGGTGCAATAGAAAGAACTACAAAGATGACAGCTTTATTACCTGATATAGGTGTAGGAGGATCTAAGCCTGCATCTAAATATGCTGTAAAAGCATCTGCAATTCCAAGTAAAAAATGTGTTTGGACATGTAAGCGGGACAAGAATTCAGCTTCACTGTACATTGTGCATAAACTGCGCAAGAACTACAACAAATCAGGCAGTTTTGCTACTGGTATTGAAGGATCCAAGCCTAAATCTGAATATGCTAGGAAATCTTTAATTCCAACAGGAGGTAAAAAAATGTCTTTGGACATATATGCATGGAGGGACAAGAATCCAGCTTCACTGTACATTGTGCATAAACTGTGCAAGAACTACAACAAATCAGGCAGTTTTGCCACATGAATAGGTGTTGAAGGATCCAATCCTAAATCTAAACATGCTATAAAATCTTCAATTCTAACAGCTAGTAAAGAAATGTCTTCTGACATATGGACAGACAAGAATTCAATTTTGCCTAAAGTGTTACTCTGGGCAAAGGACGAAGGATAATCCATCATCGAATCAACAACACACTACTTGTGCCACAAACGATGTGTTCTCCCAATATCACAATACGGACATCAGATGCAGGAAGGGAAGAAGCCATTTTTCACCGTCGCGTACGCAAACCTAACCCGGGGCATTTTTTATCAGTTGAACAAATTTGCATCGGCTGTGTTTTGAAAAGACAGAATGGGAACAGTGCTTGTAGAACAGGCTGCATGATGTACAGCCCATTCTTTGGATTAACGATTGCAGATTGATTATGGTTTGGACTCTTCCATAAGGAACATGATTCAGAAGGCAAATGGACTTAGGGTGGGAGGGGTTTCCAATGTTTAAAACAAACGTTGCAGTGGGCAGAAAATAAGAATTTGGGGAGTATAATGAATTGGCTGCACATTCGGTCAGCTACATGTAAGTGTTATATTTGAATGCTGTTGAATTTGTCATATTAGAGGCACTTGTACGTCATACAGGAAATGTTCTGAATATCATGTACCGGTATAAATTTGAAAGAAATCAATGTACTTGTGGTATAGGAAGACATCTTTTTAGTGTCCTTTGATACTTGTTGAATCAGTCTGAACAACACTTGAAAATGTCTCAAAAAGTGGAATATGTTTTGGGGTGACTGATGCAAGCAAATTCCAATAACTTGTACCAAAGCCCTGCTATATTACTTTGTAAGATTTACAGGAAATAATTAGTGTTTTTTATTTATCAACACCCAGAAACACTTTCATTCCTTACACATTATAGAAAAGTGGCAATTTTTAGTTAGATAACTAACATACATACACTTGCAATAAGCGTAATGGCATCTAAAAACAGACAGATCCACTCCTTGCAAAAGGGGTTTTTAATGCCGCTTTAATGCTCAAAGTTTAGATGATTGCTCCTGCCCGGCATTAGTGCCAATTGCCATCATGCTAATTACACATTAATTATTGCCTTGTAGCATTATAACATATCACTTTTGCAGGGGCAATGACTTGCAAGTAGTGATCAAGACTCATGACTGTTGCAACCCAGCAATTTGAGCAATATGTGAAGAGCTAGGCATTATCACTTCAAGTTCAACGTCCGCTTCGACAAAGATGAATGTATGCAGCAAAATATAAAGCGGCTACTGAGTGGGCCACACATGCATACATGTAGGTTCATGACGCATGTAACGCCTCTGAGAGTTCCGTCCTTATCAGCCAATTCCAAGAAATACTGGCTCAAAATGAAAAACCTACTGCAATATTTAGGTACAAATTCCTGTAATGATCTGCCCTACCACTAAAATTACCATATGCATTAAAAAAATTGACACCTTTGCAAAAGAACTCAGCGGTAAGATTATAAGCTAATCAAAGAAACAAGATGGCAGACTCTCTTGAGAAATCATGGCGTAAGCGGCTCTTCTGACAGCGAGACATAAATGGCGGTTGTAAACATTAACGAGTCATCCCTCATCTCCCGGCGCCATGCGGCATCACGCGAGGAAAAAGAAACAAAACCGAATAAAGTAGGTCCGGATAAATTGCTATCCATTTCACGCTCCAGCGATTTACTGATTTGGGAAGCTGGAAGGGGTAACATTACATGTGGATTGGATCTATGCAGGGAGCTCAAAGTCAAATATCTTCAGCCGGGAGTCCTGGTTATGGTATGGAATCGTCCCAATTTCTCAAGTAGATAAAATCTTAGGAGAGAATGATTGTGTTCAAGAACGTTAGAGGCCAACGGAATGTCAAAGACTGCAGAAATGTCGATGTTTAAATCTTTGCTAGGGGTGTACAAATGTATGTAAGCTGTTAAGAGGTACAAATGTACAAAAATATATTGACTGAATCTGTATTGCAGTCAGCCGAACCAATTTTGCAGAGTCACACATTTCAGGCAAATCGTTCAGATCTGAATTTGAAAGGAAAGTTTTAGTACATTGGGACACATAGATTCAGCAAGTCAATGTAATTTGTTAGCCATCTTCCTACAAATGTATCAGCCCTCTGTTTTCATGCTGATCTCTTGCTAAATTCTTACTAGTCATTTTAAGAAAATGAGAAATCTGTGTGACCATGCAAACTGAGAAAAATCAGTTATATTTCACTTACAGCAACGTTTTCAATTACAGCATGCAGCTCACCTCCACTGTAAGGCCATCATTTGATAGGACATAGATTTCTTGCTTTTCTGACGGGGAAGCAAATCAAACTAGATCTGATGACCTCCATGAAACAAATTTGGTGTGGCCCTGCCAGGTTTCCCAATAAAACTTCCGTCTACAAAGACCATCCATTTATTCCTACCCCATTATCCATCCTGGGGTTTGCACTTCCCCATTTCTACAGGCTCCTAAATTATTCCGTAGCAAAATCCTTTTAGCGGAACCAGATTCCAGCCCGGTACAAGTGTGACTGGGGCTGAACTTTGACATTTCGGGTAAGTTCGCTGTCACAGTTGGTACAATTTTACTGGTCCGCGCAGGGATGTGAACAGTAAAACTTTTCATGCACGAGCTTCAAATCCAATTCTCAGCACTTAGAACGCAGTAAAAGCCACTCTCGGCTAAGGGTGATATATTATCAGCCAACAATGCAATTCCACAACATTAGGAACGTCGAGAATGCGGCCCACGTAGCCGGCGCGTATTGTCACATCCTGATAACGTTATAAATTTCCCACGCCAACAACCGTTTGTCTCTCCGAGGCATGTTCCGCTGCTGACATTGACACCCAGCCAGGGTAAATAATGGAAAAGCATGGAAATGACCTTATTGATTGGAAAATAGGAACTTTGTATAATAGATGAGAGGACCGTGCTGGGTAATCAAAACGTATATGCAGTTGGGGTTATTTTGAGCTGCCTCAGATATAACGGCGATTGCTTGACTGGTAATGTTTTTAAAGAGCATCTGGGACCAGGGATTTATTGTTGTGGGGATGGAGAGTGGGGACAGGGGCTGAGCCTTTTACGGCCGCCATCGCTAAATGATGTACCATGGTTGACGGTTCGACTTGACCTCGACAGCGACACCGCCTACGCAGATGACGCTTCATCCCACGCCGTAGCGCCGACTGTGAAGCGATACAGCAGGACTACCGCACTGGTCAAGACATTTTAAAGTCAGGGTATCATGCTGGAGTTCTGGTAAAGCAGCTATGTCAATTATCAACTACATGTATTAGAAGTCTACCTTCCTAAACTGTTGAATCTGGTGCTAAAGGTTAATGAACATTGTTAAAGACCAATTTTATCACCTTGTAATGTGGGTAACCTTTAAATACAATAGTTTGAGGATGACCTCTTGGCACACATATAAAACGAAAATGCAACCAACCAAGATTTTGCTGTCTGTCCAGCTTTTTGCCTGTAAATAACTTGTATTCCCTTGTTTCAAAACTTCATGCACCTCTTTTCTATCTGTCTGTCTGTGTGTGTGTGTGTCTGTCTGTGTGTGTTTGTGTTTGTATTTCCATACATTTTTCCTTTAGGAAGCTTTAGACAGGATGTGATGGTATTTGGGTAAGACATGGGAAGACAAAGTTAAAGGTCAATTTATAATAAGGCCCTCTTGGTGACTTCCCTTGGTATTGCAACCCAATTTCCAACCATTCCTGGTTTTACCAAATAAAACTTTAGTCTGGTCTTATGCAGCTTGTTCCTACTGTGCAAACCAGGTTTGTTTATGGCCAAAAGGTAGTAGTTTTCTGACTAGTACGCAAAACAAACTATACAATGTATTTCCCA
This sequence comes from Branchiostoma floridae, assembly GCF_000003815.2. NCBI lineage: Eukaryota > Metazoa > Chordata > Leptocardii > Amphioxiformes > Branchiostomatidae > Branchiostoma > Branchiostoma floridae. The sequence goes on from NC_049997.1 coordinate 14,878,355, forward strand.
TTGCAAATTGAGGAACCTTTTTCGTACACTAGTTATAATCATATTTCTTGTGGGTCTCTAGGAATGTCATCTGATATTACTGAATTGTTGTGGCCACTTGTTTCACCCTGCTGTGGCAACATGAAAGGGATTATCACAGACAAAGCACAAGCCAGTTGTCTGAGGTGATTTGGATCTAAAGGTAACATTCAAAGGCTTGTGATTGACCAAACATTACTCCTGGACATTTTTTCTCAGAATGTACTACACCTACATTTTCTATCTTCCACTTACAAATCTATATTGGTTTGGCTACATACAGGACCATCAGATGGCCACAGGTTATCATGGAAAGCATTGCCTGACCAGACTTGGAACCATTAAACATCTGGATGTATCCATTATGTATACTCATATCAGGAGGTATAGAAGATTCAATGTCCTCTCTGTAGGGTAGAACTGTAAGGGATCAGGACAATTTCAGGCCTGTTGTGTGTGTATGGATGGTGTTCAGCACCAGGGACAGGGTGGAGTGTGTATGGATAGTGTTCAGCACCAGGGACAGGGTTGAGTGTGTATGGATGGTGTTCAGCACCAGGGACAGGGTGGAGTGTGTATGGATAGTGTTCAGCACCAGGGACAGGGTGGAGTGTGTATGGATAGTGTTCAGCACCAGGGACAGGGTGGAGAGTGTATGGATAGTGTTCAGCACCAGGGACAGGGTGGAGTGTGTATGGATAGTGTTCAGCACCAGGGACAGGGTGGAGTGTGTATGGATAGTGTTCAGCACCAGGGACAGGGTGGAGTGTGTATGGATGGTGTTCAGCACCAGGGACAGGGTGGAGTGTGTATGGATAGTGTTCAGCACCAGGGACAGGGTGGAGTGTGTATGGATAGTGTTCAGCACCAGGGACAGGGTGGAGAGTGTATGGATAGTGTTCAGCACCAGGGACAGGGTGGAGTGTGTATGGATAGTGTTCAGCACCAGGGACAGGGTGGAGTGTGTATGGATAGTGTTCAGCACCAGGGACAGGGTGGAGTGTGTATGGATGGTGTTCAGCACCAGGGGCAGGGTGGAGTGTGTATGGATGGTGTTCAGCACCTGGGACAAAGTGGAGTGTGTATGGATGGCGTTCAGCACCAAGGACAGGGTGCGAAGCGGTCACTGAGAAAACAGCAAAATAACATGTGACAAAACACAATAAGTTTCCAAGATTCACAGTATCCTTCTAAAAGCTCAGTCTTTTGCATCACAAAAACAAGTGACCAATACAGTAATCCTTGTTCCAGCTGTCCCATAAACCAAGAAAATATCTATTTCAGCCTTTAAGTGTAGTGTCAAGGTGAAAAGGTCAAGAACACAGAATACCAATCATGGTGAGAAACCATCGTGCTGATTCTGAACTATTTTCATTTTCTGCCCTTTGTATCGGGTTGTAAAATGGATGTTAAGGCAACATATTGGAGGCCTTATACTAAATTATAGCTTCTGACAGTTTCCATCCTTTGGGGATGATATGGAAAGGAAAGACAAGCTGACTATGATAACATGACAAAGTCTGCCGTGTTGCCAGAAAGGCCAACAGAACCTTTAAAAGGCAACTCGTGAATTCTGCATGAGCTAATGCATTCTCCACATTTATGAGAACATGTGTTACATGTACATGTATGTACCTTAGGCCACACTAATTTGATTTGTTGTTTCTCGGATGTTTAATCTTTTTTTCCACCAACCGACTCAATTTTTTTTCTGAAAAAATCTGAGAAACAAACAAAATTGGAGTGGCCTTACGATAGTATTGCTTCTTTTGTGTACATAACTTTTGCTTTGCAAATTGCTATATACACTGCTCAATTCTTTAATCATTATGATGGTGCTAAACTTTGTCAGCAGATATTCCCATTTTCTTTATTTAGAAATTAAGGAAAGTTTGGGCTGCTATAAGATGAAAAACATAAAGTATAACTCAGTCTTCATTGGCGTTTTTCTGCTGACATTGCCATTGCTTTTATGACCTACCCTCAGGCTCTGTGCGTGTACATTGTACCTCTAAGTTACAGTTCTCGCCATTCCTAAAGTCTAAAGTGTACCTTTGCTTTTCCTTGGGTATCATTTTGAACCTTTATCTGACAAGGGGTCTAAATTTTTTTAGTTGACATTGCCCTGACTGTATACCTCAAGGAAAACAATCTCTCTTGTTCTTCTTTATCAAACCCAACATATGGAGTAGTCACATTTTTCATATGTCGTACAATTTTCAAGCAAGGTGTGACAGAACCAACTACTGACAAGGATCCAAGATACACTTTTCCATAAAAAGACAGCTCATGAATTCTGCATGACACATGCATTACTATCTCAAGAATGCCATCAGTTTTCAATGGTACGATGATGTACGACGTATGTGACATGGTCCTTACACAACAATATCAACGAAAGTATTCCCCAAAGTACCTGACAGGATTGATTTCTACAGTGACGATCTCAAATAAATCAAAATTGCTGCCAAGAGCCCCTTATTTCAGTTGTCTCCTCAAGTGTACCCATTAGCTTAAAGCATTGATTTCTACAGTCTCAAGTCAATCGAAAACAGCAACAATGATAGGTCAATGATATCACCAATTCCCTAATGTCTGTTGTACTCAAGGCACAAGAAGAGCCTGAAAACGAATCAGACAGTGAAACAGAGTACCAAACTTTCAAATGGAGTACACGTACTGTCATAGACCGAAGAATAAACTCACTACAATGACTGGAGGCACTAAGAGACTATGACGCACATTTGTAGCTCTTCACCTTGACAGAAAGGGAAAGTAGAAAGGCTGCAGGGGGCAATGCATTACTGGAGAAAGTGTAAGTGAAGAAGAGGCAGAGTATATCAAGAAGAAACTAAAATAGCACATGCATGCCATTTGGTTGAAATGAATGTGGAAATGGACACTTGCCAGTATGTAAAAAGGACGCAGAGTGCCGTAAAGTGGATAAAAGAAAATCTAAGCAACTGAAGTGCTAGTCATGCACCCACCCAGATGTACTGAAGAAGAAAACTGTGCGATGACGACAATTGAGAGTCTGGGGTTCGTGCTCTACCTACACTTACAGCATGCGTACACCATCTTTATGTCGTCTTGACGTACAAATCTTGTACGTGATGAGTACCCATGCTGGCATGATACATGATATGGGTGTGGACTTTGGTCATAATGCGTTTTACCCAGCTTTTAGTACAGCTAGTGTATTACTCAACTTCGGTTGTGCTTTTGTGAAAATAGGATCGTATAAAGCTTTGTGCCACCAGTATCCGGAGTACTTGATATGGTATTTCCTGTGAGCTAGCTGTACTTATGAGGTATTTTTCTCACATGCAAAGGGTGCTTACTGTTGTATATTTCCTACTACTAAGTACTTGATACCATACTTCCTGTATTTTCAAGAGACAGGAACCTTTGAGCCTGTCTGAGCTTGACAGATCTAAGGGCTAGGAAATGTGTTATGTTTATTTCCTTCTAAAAAGCAACGTTCAAATCCGTATCTTTCATTGACATCTTACCCAACCATGCATATACTGAATTTCCCATACTTTCCTATAAGGTTTTAATGGGCCTCAAAGGAGGAACAAAATAAAGGATATGTAAAAGAAATTTAAGGGCATGTGCAATCATTTGTCAAAAAGGTCTAATACTAAATCTTGAAATAGAATGGCCGATTTTCAAAGACGCTCCGAATTTTTGACTGCTAGATGAAAAACTGTCACCTAGTTTTAAAATGAACAGAATCTGATGCTTTCCAAGTTCTACATTTCAAATTTTCAAATCTATGACTGTTAGTAACTACCAGATGGAAAACGGCCATGTTGTTTTACAGTCTGCACATGTATTCTTCAATTGGATGTCATGGCGTTTTACCGAAGGGTCAAGAGAGTGCAGCAAGTTTGCATTACTGACACGGATGATTCAAACCGTAGAGAAGCCATGTGAGAACAGGCAATGTGTCTTAGCCTGCCAGGAGTGGAATTAGGTGGAAATCCCTTCATGATATGCTAGCTGCGTAGACAGTACCCCGTGCTATGTTTCCACGGGTGGGTGATCGGTACGAAATGTCAAAGTTGGGATAAGACCATTAGGGTACTGAAGCAAAGCCCTGAGACTGCTTCAAGACTGTGTACAGGTCCATAATGCTGAGGAGAATCATGGCCAACATTTGTAAACAAATACTGCATACTTCACTCCCTCCCTTTCCCTGTCACCATACAAAAATGGACTGTTCCATGCATGTATCAACCGTTTGCAGAAATCCCAAAGTTGTATATAATATTGTGCATGATTAGACTATCCCAACATCACTCCATTCCAAAATGAAATTTCCCAAATATGACCCCCCCATACAACAGTGGATTCTTCCAAAAATACCCCCAAGCAAAGTGGACTCTTCCAAGTTAACCCTCCTTTGTCTTCGATGTGCCTATCCACAAAGTTCTCACCTACTAGAATGTGATTGGTGAGTTGGTAAACCTTCCTCCATGAATAAATCAGATTAGATAGATTGGCTGCAGCACCAACCCAATTGGGCAGTCACAGGAGACAAGATGAATGCAGTAGGCACACAGTCGGGATACATTTCATTAGTGGGGATCCAGTTCAGCACTGGAGTAATGGGTACACTTCTTCATTGGTCTTCAATACTTCTTAGAACAAGCAGAGGATGATCCCTAACTGAACTCAACTTTGGTATTTGTGTTGATTTATGTTAAGGCTGGGATGAATGTTGAAACAAAGTTTATGTAAGGTTATGAGACAAAACTGTCAATTGAGTCTTTTCAACATTTTGAAAATGAGTTATCTAGTAAATGTTTTCAAATGTAATCATCAATTTCTTTTTATTCTATAACCTGGAACCAATAGATGGACAAAACAGTAATTTTAGTGTTTTTTGTTTTTTTTTTCATTGAATCCTTTTTTCAACATTACAACTTTTTAAAAGAAATTTGGAGTATCAAGCCATAAGTAACTCAATGGTCAAAAGATCTCATAGTCACATCTCCTTGAAATATTTAGAGTTTTGTAACACAACCATATCCGCTTCACACATTACATGTAGTACACATGTACATGCTCCACTCTGGGGCACATACTATCCTTGGGTTCTTTACAAACTTTTATTCATGCTCCAACTTCCATTTCCTGTCAACCTGCAGAGAATGCAGGCCAGCTGGACACCATATATCAACTATTCAATTTGTTGCCAAACACACACGCAAAGGCAGTTATGCCAAAGTTAAGATATCTACATATATATGGGTTCAAAATCATCTATAGTCCTTTCAATGCGTGACATTTTACAGGAAATATCTTTGGCTGCGAGACCCTGAAATGTAACTGGCACCATTACATATGGCAAACTAAACTGTTCAACAACTTGCTGCCAAGCACAAAGACATCATGACAAAAATAGAATCTTCTACTAGATCTAGACTGGTTCAAAATCACCTATCCTTCATTCAATACGTGACATTTCACAGGAAATGTTTTTGGCGGCAAGTTCCTGAAATGTAGCTGGCATGACTCCATGGCAAACTGAACTGTTCAACAACTTGCTGCCAAGCACAAAGACATTGTGCCAGAAATAGAATCTTCTACTAGATCTAGACTGGTTCAAAATCATCTGTCCTTCTTTCAATGCTTGACATTTCACAGGAAATATCTTTGGCTGCGAGGCCTTGAAATGTAGCTGGCATGACTCCATGGCAAACTAAACTGTTCAACAACTTGCTGCCTAGCACAAAGACATCATGCCAAAAACAAAATCTTCTTGACTAAGGTTCAAAATCATCTGTCCTTCTTTCAGCAAGTGACATTTCAAAGGAAATGATTTTGGCTGCAAGTTCCTGAAATGTAGCTGGCATGACTCCATGGCAAACTGAATTGTACAACAACTTGCTGACAAAAAAGGGCAGTTTTGCCTAAAGTAAAATCTCCTATTTGGATTCAAAATCATCTATCTTCCTTTCAATATACCTGACATTTTACAGGGAAGGTTGATGGCTGCAAGCATCAGCAATGTAGCTGGCAAGATGCCAAATTGAATACAGCAGCTAGAAGCATTTCATTACCGAACGGCGAGTCACTGACAAACACAGAGACTTATATAAGTTATGCTGAATCATGTAAAATCTTCTGGTGGGGTTCAACATCATCTATAATGTTCTGAAATTTTTAGGAAAAAGTCGTAGCTTCAACTCCTAGCAATGTATAGCTTGGCGATGCCACAGTCGACTCAGCAGCTAGAAGCATTTCATTACCGAACGGCAAGTCACTGACAAACACAGAGACTTCTATAAGTTATGCTGAATCATATAAAATCTTCTCGAGGGGTTCAACATCATTTAATGTTCTGAAATCTATCAGGAAAAAGTCGTAGCTTCAACTCCTAGCAATGTATAGCTGGCACAATTCCATAGCCGACTCAGCAGCTAGAAGCATTTTATTGTGAAGCAGCAAGTCACTGACAAACACAGAGACTTCTATAAGTTATGCTGCATCATATAAAATCTTCTTGAGGGGTTCAACATCATCTAATGTTCTGAAATCTATCAGGAAAAAGTCCTAGCTTCAACTCCTAGCAATGTATAGCTGGCACAATTCCATAGCCGACTCAGCAGCTAGAAGCATTTCAATACAATACCAAGCGGCGACTCGCTGACAAACACATTCAAAGAATTCTATTAGTTATGCTGAATCATATAAAATCTTCTCGAGGGGTTCAACATCAGGTAAGGAAATTTTTTAGGCAAAAGTCGTAGCTTCAAGTCCTAGCAATGTGTAGCTGGCACAATGCCACTGCCGACTCAGCAGCTAGAAGCATTTCATTACCAAGCGGCGACTCGCTGACAAACACAGAGCCTTCTATGCTGAATCATATAAAATCTTCTCTAGGGGTTCAAAATCATGTTCTGAAATCTATCAGGACTGTCGTAGCTTCAAGTCCCTGCAATATATAGCTGGCGCGATGCCACAGACAACTCAGCAGCTGGAAGCATTTCATTACCAAACAAGGACTCTCTGACACGGGTCCCTGTCGGAAAATGTCAGAGATAACCAATGTAGCCTGAAGGACAAGCGAACAGTTCCAGCCTTTTTCTCCCCATCAAGGACGAACCAGTGAACAGTGCGCTAACAAGCAGAATGCCAATGCTTTTGATCTCTGACGCACAGCATGTAAATCACCAGAGGGGCGTAGTTCGCCGGTTACCCCTCGAAAAAGGGAAAACCATGTGCCAGTCCGAACCAATCAGCGTCACATAGAGCACTGCTGGTGTGCAGTTGTAAAATTACAGACTTTTAGTAACTGACAATGTTGGGTCTGCTGTAGGGAATATATAGCAAAGTGGTATACATGACCTAGATCTATCATTTATCATCAGATATTTTCTCCTATGGATTTGGTGATGTTTTCTAAGACTTCTGATGTATTTTATTCATAATTTGTCATGACAGGTTGACACAAACAGTCAAACCTTATCAACACACACACACAACAGATCACCAGGTGACAATTACTAGTCATTATTTGTATGAGAAATTAACTGTTCTCCAACTGAGGCTAATTTTTGACAGAATCATTTGGTCTTCATCTACCTGACCTGAATATCCGTTTCTTGTGTTATTTCTTGTGTTATTTCTTGTGTTATTTATCACTGTGAATTCCTTACTATGTCTGTCCACTCGTTTTCCTGCCTAATGCAAGTTTGGATCCAGGCCAAGCCAACCTTGCTATCTTGGCCAGCAACCTTGGACCCAGGCCAACATCTTTTGCCTCAAATCCTGTCATCTTCGAATAACTGTGGACACACACCAAGACAAACAAACACATTCCTCCGTTTTCACAAACTTAAGGCCAAACAGTGATAAGGCTGGAAATACTGAAAAATGCTATAACTACATGTACCTCCCCCCTCTACAGTGATGGCATTAGTACATATATGCATCTAGCTCAGCTGAAACATACATGTAATTATGCAGGAATCAATCCCTGCCTTTTTTGTGTGTCCCTTTTCCTAAACTTGGAAGCAAAACAATGGGAGTTTTATGAGAACCAATCAAAACTATTTGCTGACCCGTGCCGTGTTCAAATCCGGCATGCCCAGCACAAGTTGACATTTACGTGACATGGTAAGTCAGCAATTCCCATCAGTTAGGCCTGCCCTCGAACTCTCCATTAGCGTTGGCCCCTGTAGGGATGAAGACTCTGCAAAAGTACCCGGGCACCTCTGACCCCCTCAAAGTACCTGCACCGGAGAGCAAGATACTTTCTGTCTAGACGGGCTTAACTGATGAGCCGAACTGACGCTGCCGGGATACCTGTTGTCATGGGACGGACATGAATCTTCTTGATGTGTTGTTCAGCAACGGTAAAAGTACCCGGGTCAATACCGATCTTGTTTTTTCTTTAAATTCAACTCGACTGGGATGAGATCCATTTTAGATTGTGCGTATAAAATGTGGGAGGTACAAGATGTGTCTTGTTTAACTGCTGCAAGAACAAAGCACTGAACATGTCCAATGTCAAGTGCAAAGAATGATGGGACAATAAATTAACTACGACCAATGGAAAACACACTTGGAAGTTGGAGCCTGGCTAAGTCCCATCATTCTTAGTCTTTGAAAAACTGAGCAAACTACACGTTCTCCATTGCTGTCATTGAAAAAGGTCACACTAAATTTGAAAAAAAAAATTGTTAGTAACTCCCATACTCACGATAGAAATGATTTCGCACATCAGATAAGAATTCATTGTACACAATGAGAGTATTATTTTTAAATCCAACATTTGTCTGAGAAAACAGTTTGTCAGAGCATGTCTGTCCTTGGTGCTGAAAAATGTCCACTAGAGTCATAAAAATGTTAATTATAATGTTTACTACATGACACATATTATAAAAGATGTTTTAAACATGAAGACTACACAGACGGCATCAACTTCTGGCTAACCAGTAGCTTTCAGTCCAAAACTATTTCAGAATCTGCTAATTTAACTAATTACAATTAAAGTCTGAACCAACTAAGTCTGAATAGATCCCAACTAATCTCAACAGTACCTGCTAATTACAGCCAATCCCAACGGCAGAAATTAGAAGAACTCGCTAACTTCATTTGGGAAAATTGCTCCAAATTACACTGAACAGTAATCTTGTAAAACAAAGCCTAGCTTCAGTTAACACTCTGACCCAACTTTCAGCAAAATGAAGTTATCAAATCCTTGCGGTCAGAGATTTTCAATTAGAATCTAATGGTTCCGGTTTTAAATCCCTAGCAGGTTACAGCATGTTATGCCCCTGGAAAAGGCATTTTACAATTATTTTTCTAATCAAAATGAAAATCTACCTATCTTTGGTTGTGTATATCTTTTCTTTTTTTTATGGGGCGTACAACCGGAGGTCCAGTGTTTGAGCCAGCTGTGAACACTTTGATCATGTTTAAGAACTCGAGTGCATGAAATGTGAAGTCTGGTTTTACGTTACGTTTACACCTTCTGTAAAAAAACTTTTGATACAGTATGTAGGGAAACAAACACAAGCAGAATTTACTGTTGAACCTCCCCTTACAAATCTGACATAGCCTTGATGCCTAATCAACATGTAAAGCAGGCGTTCAGGATACCGGCCCAGTTAACCATGTCTAACATCTCTTAAAATATTAAACATCTGATCGAAAATTTATCCTACTAATAACAGGAGGCTGTGAAAAAGACGGCTATGGCCAGCTCAAATTGGAAAATTGTTTTTCTTGGAACCAACACAAAAGAAGGACGGTAACTTGTTATACTTGCCAAGTATTGGTTATACATGTATTTATAGGCCCTTCCTTTATGTGCCCTTTTGACAGCTTTGTCTATCGAATTTTTATCTCTCCATTTTGAGACCAGCCCTCCAATCCTGCAAGTCATTAGTTACACCATTATTTTATTTATTTATTTAGATTTACCACGTTTGTGGAAGGATTGACATAACAGGTGACTACATGTATCACCTTTTCAAGATATCCCGGAGACCAGTCTGTGGGTTTGACCTACTCACACCTGGAAGGTCACCTACTCTTTTCGGTAAGTGCGGCGGGCTCTTTAAGTTGTGTGGGGTGTGGCTCTCCCCAAACATAGGACCTCCATTTAATGTCCTATCCGAGGGACATCCCTGGCCTAAGCTAGGTACTCATTTGTACCTGAGTGAAGTGAGAAAAGCCATGTCAAGTGCCTTTCCCAAGGGCACAAGATCGATGACACGACAGGGTTCGAACTTGAGACCTCTCGGTCCCGAGCCAAACCCCAACCGCTGCGCCACGCTATCACACGGTATCTGCATCAAATCCTTTCACTCTACATTACTAGTATTAAAATACATGTAACTGCAAACACACTTCAGGTCAAACAAACAAACAGATCAAAAACTGTCTATTCACAGATTTTGTAAAGACAAAAATGATTCTGAGCTCCCCTTTGGATCTTTTCAAATGGAACAACCCAAAGTCAATTCAAACTGGAATTCAATCACGTTTCTATTTTACGTCGGAAATCTGGACTTGGTCTATAGCCACTATTCCGTAACACGGGATTTATTTTACTCATCTCATGTGACTGTGCCGGTTTTTATCTCACCAGCATGACATATAGAACAGCTAAAATTACTCTGGGTATGGGATTATGTTTAATGTTACAAACTTAACAACCTCCATTCCTCAAGTCTCGACTGCGCCATTATGCACACCAGACGACTACCGGTACAATTTCACACAAAACATAATAGAGTTTGGTAAATATAATGGACTTTGTGGGTAAGAATTTCAAAATAACATTGAAATTACAATACAGAACTTAGAAGGCTTTAAATACATGTAAATTCTGACCAAGTCACTTTAGAAGAGTTGTAGATTTAGCGTTTCTTGAATTGGCTCACACTGAGTCACAGTTAGTGTCTGTGCACATAAAATGGCTACCAGCAATGCTGCACGTTAAATCTAAGGAATGGATCAAGTATAACAATCTTTGGGTTCTTCTTCTTCTATTCCAATCATTTGTACTAAAGTGGCTCAATCATTTTCATTCCTAGAACAAACAAAAAACAACTATTTCCTGAATATCATTTTATCCATTCCAAAAAGACAAGTAACAAGAATTCGTAGACCTCAGGCCTGCATGTATTGTTTTGGATTATGCTGATACGTTGTGTGCTATCAGGTCTGTTGTTAAGGTGGGTGGGTATGGTGTTGATTGTGTCTGTGTCTGAATTTACTTGAATTTACCTGAATGTACCTGAACTGCAGAGACTCCGTGGCCTGTTTCTGCAGTCAGGAGCTTGAAGGCTGGTAGCCCTCTGTCGCTCCTCCGACGATTTTGGCCTCTATGTGTTTGTTTGTCTGTTTGTCTGGATAATTGTACATAACTAGGCATAGATTATGCAAATGTACAAACTTTCCTCATTAATTATGCAAAATAGCTGTCGATTTGCATGATTAGAATTCCATCATGTAAGTCTTCCCTTTGGCTATCTACATACCAAAAATCATGACGATCCGTCAACACGTTTATATTTTCTCATTAATTATGCAAATGAAGCCGTCATGTGCATAATTAATTAGCCTTGATATTTCTCTCTTTCTCCTGTATATATGTGACAAGTTTGAAAGTCCTATCATGAAATGAAGTGGATTTATAAACTTTCCTCATTAATTATGCAAATTAGCTGCTGATTTGCATAATTAGTCTTCCATTATGTGCATTGTTACTTGGGCTATCTACATAGGGCTATCTACATACCAAAAATCATGACGATTCATCAACACATTCTCGAGTTATTCTCGTCCAAAGTTTGAAAGGAAATCGGCGACTGCAGTTCTAAAGAAGCCGCTAGGGGGTCCAAACTTACAGCACTTACTCTCTGCCCCAATGGCTATCTACCACTAAAAAATCACAACCAAAGCATGTCTTAAATATAATATATATATGATATAAAAGATTGAGGTTCTGCTGCAGTACCTTAGCAAGCCGCTAGGGGACCCATTATCGAACTTGACCTTCAATTTCCCGACCCCTACCCACCTACCAAATATCATCGGGATCCATCCAAGGCTTCTCGAGTTATGCTGTTAACACACAGACACACAGACCCACAAGCCCAAAACATAACCTTAGCCATTTTGGTTAAGGTAACCAATACAACACCGATACATTATCTGGCAGGAGCTGAAGCATCATCTGGCAGCAGCAGCATCTGGCACAAACAGGGGATACAAAGTAACCCAATACATTGAAGGTGACCTACATGTAGGCCCCTGCTAACCAGATGACCGTCACCTGTTTTCACAACCAAGTAGATATTAGGGGGATGCCCCAACCACACGAAAACAGGATCAACCTATACAGTATCAAGTTCAAGGACTAGGAGGCCCAAAATCAAACCTGACCAACAGGACACCACCAACAATTCATGTACCAAAAAGCAACACAATGGCACCTTGCGTTCCGGAGATACAGCGCACGCCTCCTGCCCGCACAAAAGGTAACCTGGAATGTCAAGTTCAAGCACCAAGGGTGCCAAAATCAAAATTGAGAATTATTCAGCCACCGCCGACACATGTGCCAAATATCATCGCGCCCGCACCAACCGTTCAGAAGATATCACTCCGAAAAACCCCTCCCGGACACAAAATTCGACCTGCCGCGTCAAGTTCAAACGCGACAAGGCCCAAAGTCAATGCTAGGCAACAGGCAACAAACCCCCACCCATGCACCAAAAATCATCGCAATGGCGCGTGTCGTTCCGGACACACAGCGCCAAAAGTGCCCCAAAAAACACAAAAAATGCCACCTGCAATGTCAAGCTCAAGTGCCAGGAGGCCCAAAATCACACCTGAGTGTCAGGCCACCACCCCCAACCCACGTACCAAAAATCGTCGTGCTCGCACCATCCGCTCTCGAGATACAGCGCCCTAAATCCCCAGCTTCCAAAAGTTCCCACGCCCGTGAAAACCATACCTGCATACATGCAGGTAACAATTAAAGTGACTATCACTTAAATTTGTTTCTTACAACTATAATGTAGCAAACTGCCTATGCAAGTAACAGTCACTCATACCAAAACAACAAGCTGCATATAACTTTATAAGACAAGACTGTACGGTTGGATCCACTCACATTGGGAAGGACCAGGTCCTGTATTGTTTTTCAAAAAGTGTGGTAGAATCTTTAATGTGCTGGAGGTGTGGTTATCCCCGAACACAGGACCTACATGTACACAACAGGTTTTACGCCGCAACTGAGAGGACGCCCCTCTCCAGAGCTAAGTGCTCATAGTCAAGTCTAGGGAAATAGTTGTAAAGTGCCTTACCCAAGAGCACAACACTGTGGCCTACTACTGGGGATTCAAACCGAGAAACATTAGATGCTTGTCAACAACCCTAACCACAAAACTACCTTTATTACTCTGTGACTGGAGGGTAACCTCCAGCAACAGAGTCTTGTAATCACTTTGTGCGTTGGGTGTTCGCACCTATATCTCTGTGTTCCGTATGCCGCAATCGCATGTGGATTGGCATGTCGTCTGTACTCCGTTGGGAAATGATGCACGTTATTTTTTTTTCGCCGTAGCTGTTTTTATTATGGATGTAATAATTTCAGTTTTCACCCCTACGCCGTCCGGTATAGTGGTTCAGGTCTTCCTTATGATTGCGCCTTAAGCTTTGTGGTAATTTGATACCGTCAAGCAGATGTTGTCCTCGTCGGAATATGCCATCTCGTTCGGGCTTTGCGTTTCCAATATTGAGGTTGGTTTGACATAGCATACTGTTAACATTTTGCGCGGTTGATAGTCATATGCATTTTATGGAATCCTTGGGATCTTTTTTTTTTCGCGGTAGCTGTTTTCATTATCGATGTAATAATTTGAGAAATCACCCCAATTTCCCTGGTATTGTGGAACAGCTGGCGTATTCTGTATGCGACATAAACACTGTGTCATACCCCACAGAAAACATCACAACCGACATAAATCATTATTAGGTCACAGAGTATGTTTTTTTTGTTTTTTTTAAGGCTACCAACTTCAATTTGCTAAAGACTTTTGTAGCCTATATAGGAAAGTCGTGTTAAGTGCCTTTCCCAAGGGCACAAGATCGGTGACACGGCGGGGTTTGAACTCAGGACCTTCTGGACCTGAGTCAAACATGCTGTCGATTGCGCCACGCGGTCCCACCTACGGTAACTTGTTTCCTCTTGGAAATCCAAAAGTTTTCGTAAAAAAAGATGCCTCTTCACTTTTTTGAAAACCAGAACAAACTGGGAGATAACAGTTTAATAACTGTTCCATGTGCAATGTCCCAGTTGTTATCTGTGCTCATGACCTCTGACCTCTCTGTAACTGCTATCTGTCCCCCTTTGGTGTTGTGCTGGGTGACCCTGGGTGACCTTGTGTATTGATCTCAAACTCTCCGACATGGTCCATTGTTGATTGCTTCTTCATTGCTAAAGGCCCCTATTGTCAGATTTTGGAGCTAAAACTGGACGTAATTTTTACTAGAACAAAACTTAGATAGGTCTCCTTTCATAGCAATACATTTTTGTCAATTTATAACATTGAAATGTTATCTATAAGCAAAAGAAAACAGTGATGTGTTGAACTACATGTAGTCACCAGTAGCTTTTTTCATTGCTAAAGGCCCCTATCATCAGATTTTGGAGCTAAACTAGACGTAATTTTCACTAAGAGCAAACTTACAGACAGGTCTCCTTTCATAGCAATACATTTTTGTCAATTCATAACATTGAAATGTTATCTATAACCAAAAGAAAACAGTGACGTATTAAACTAGTCACCAGTAGCTTTTTTCATTGCTAAAGGCCCCTATTGTCAGATTTTGGAGCTGAAACTAGACATAATTTTCACTAGAACAAAGATTTTTAACCAGTCTCCTTTCATAGCAATACATTTTTGTCAATTCATAACATTGAAATGTTTATCTACTTGTATAACCAAAAAGAAAACAGTGATGTGTTGAACTAGTCACCAGTATTGTTAAAGGCTCCTATTGTCAGATTTAGGAGCTAAAACTTGACTTAACTTTCACTACAACAAAATTTATACAGGTTTCTTTTCATACATTTTTGTCAATTCAAAACTGTACATTGAAATGTTTATCTACAAGTACAACCAACGAGAAAAAGAAAACAGTGAAGTGTTGAACTAGTCACCTGTAGTGTGCACAAAAGCAAAGCTGATTTGCAAACAAATCGCAGATTTTCAAAACATTCCTTCAGTGCAAAAACCTGGAATTGTACTCTGTGAATATCGCTTGGCAAAACAATCAGGCAAATTCTGGAGGAAATACCTAAACATTGACTGAATGTTTGTTCAAAATTTCAAATCACCCTTTAAAACCATAGAGAACCCTAATGCTGTTCAGATTATTGCTATTTTCACTTATTTTGACAGAGGAAGACAGAAATAGTTTTGTTGTAAATAATTCTTTTTTTAATCTTCTCCGCGTTGCCAGTGAGTCACTGGCATTAATACGATTATTCCTAATCTTACTTCTACCCTGGATTAAGTTTATCTCCTAAGCTGTGGTACATGTATGTACTGTGTGACCGTAGGTCTTTGACTTGAAGTGACATTTTAATGCTTTGCGCTATCGAGAAACAAATACAGCAAAATGTTATCAAAATATTGTGTGTATGAAGATGCAATATTCAATGTTAATTTATGATATGGCAATATTACGTCATGTACCATAATCCAACAAGAGCCAACTTACATTGTAGCTCTCAAAAATGATCTGTCTTCTCTCAAATTTGAGCTTCAATTATTTACAATTACATGTTGTAGACACTGCTACTGTATATGAATATTATAACAAAATAGACGATTTGTCCTATATGCATAGACTAAATTAAAATTGAACGATAAAATCTGACCTAAGAAAATTACAGCATAACAACGTTTACCACATTTCAACGAGTATTCTACTATCTAAGGAGTCAAGAACCCCTTTATATTAGAAACTTTCAAGTTCCAATCCACGCCTTTAAACCAACTCACAGAAAACCTCAACTTTTTGACCAACCAGCAGCTTCTTTTTCTAAAAGCAATCATTTTCCGCTAATCCTATTGGACAGTGGGTAGATAGGGCTGTCCTAGAGGATCACTAACTCATAACACCAGGTCAGCTTTCTTTGTCACCCTCTAACCAACCGCACTTCCTAAATGTTATACCAACTCTACAATATTCCAGCAAAATAGATGGTTCAGTTTTCTGAAATGTTTGACAGAAGTATTTAGAAACAGCACTGAAAAAGAATATTAATTTCATTTGCAATAATGATTCTCCATTTAGTTGAGGTCTGTTTCTGTTAGTGTTTGTGAGTCCGTAGGCAATCTTCATTAGGATATCTGTGGGCCTTGTTCCGGAGACAAATTGTCCGCGGCAAGTGAGCATCTGTCATTGTCACCAACGGATAGATGTAGATGTGGAGACACACACTGCACATGGCGATGGTACTGGGGTAGCTGGGGCAGCCGGGGGCCCTCTAGGGGATTTGAAGACTCCAATAAAACTTATATAATTATATAGACATGCCTTACATGTACATTGTACATACATGTGAAGCCCCTGTCACACCAACAACTACATGTATAGCTACCTTTGGCTGTATTTGTTGATCGCCAAAGGTTGCAGAATCCATGTTTCACCAGAGACCTGAAAGTCTACACCATCACATCGGATGGGGCACTGGGAGACAACAGCCAATTTTCAAAAATTGCGCAATGATCGAGAGAACACTGGCATATTACTAAAATAAAAAGAATGTCATTTGGGGCTTGCAGACTCATTGACTAATAGATTTTCCTGCTGTGTGACAGGCCTTGGCCAGGGCTGTGTACACAAATCTTTCTTGTACCTGTCTAGGGATGGGTACCAGAACAGAAAATTCAAGTACAGGTCCGATTCAGAGGATCTGAACCTGGACCTGATTGTCTGTGAAAACTTGTGAATGGGCAATACTCAAAACAATGGTCCATTTCCCTACAAAGAAATCTGTTTGATCAAGGAGCTTTCATCCTTGGCTTGATGGAGTATTTGACTCCAACTGGCATTTTAAAATCCTAAAAGGCTAACTGCCTCTGTTTGACTGTAAAATTTGGTAGAAATGACTATAAACTCTACTGTACTTCGCTCTTGTCATTTTCTTCGACCAGAAAGCCAAAATATTTGAACACCTGCTCACATAATGTTTATTTTCTGATGGGTACAACATCTCGTCCACCAAATTTTTTCTGGTCCGTTTTTTTAGACCTGTTCAACAAGAAAAACAGTCTTGTACTAACCTGTGCCCAAAACTAAAAGTTACTTACATATAGGTCCAAATACTGTAAATGCAGAAACTTTCGTGGCGGTGTAATGTTCGCGGTTTTCACGGTGGCTGCATCACCGCGAACATATTCCATGGCAGTAAGAGACTACAGTGAGTGCATGGTGCTACCGCAAACTTAAAACCACCGCAAAAAGTCATTTTCCCGCTATCGCGAAATTAAATCCCTGTAAACTTAAATGCATTTACAGTATACGCACCATTCTGCCAAGACTGCATAACTCAACACAGGAAAGATGATTCACTACACCGTTAGTACTCCTTTGGCTTATAGCTGGTTTCAACACCAACCTTCTGAATGCAAGGTTCGAACCCTCCTCCCCCTAGGCCACTACACCAGTAAAAGTCCCAACAAAAAAGTTTTTACGAGAAGTAACACACCGCATTATCACTCATCTGTAAGGTCAACATCCTCATTTCCACGCTGATGTTGTTTACAGCTGCTACGGCATATGAGCGCCGCAAACCCGTAAATTGAACCGTAAAATATTCCGAATACCTCTGACATGAGTCCTCGTAAAAAATCAGATTTACTTCGCGGTTTTTAATCACATTCCCGAAGCAATACGGTGCAAGAAAACATCCTTTCAAGTTAGACGCCCCACAGCGAAATGAGTATATTTAAAAAGATTCATATTGTATGGCAAAGATTTTTCAGCGTTGTAGCTACATGATGTAATATACCAAATTTTATGACGTGATAAATTATAAATGATTCCTGACTCTTACTCTGATAACGTTGAAACATTGCCCCCCTCCCCACACAGAGAGAGATCATCATTAAATGGTCCAGTGCTGTAAATAACTTCTTTATTTCTTTATTTGAATTTACCACATGCAAAAACAAGTGGAAGGGAGGACAAAACAGGTGTATCAACACCTTTACAAGTTGTCCTCCCAAACCTGAAATGATAATAGAAAACAATACGAAACCAAAATCAAACAATAAACATTAGACATCAAAAGTCAGTAGACATGAATATACAATTCGGAAACAATTATACACAGAATTGATTATATACAAAATTATCAAATATCATTATATACAGAGTAAAAAGCTAATTACAATACTAATGTAGCCTTAAAGCAGTGCAAGAGGCACACCCACAAGATGTGGACCAAGAGCAGGGAACGTCGATATTGAACTGGGAGTCAAATCTCACAAACGTGGCTCTCACAAGCGATCGCTTGAATGTCAAGATGTTAGACTTTTCAGTGGCTTGAACCCCAATATTACGGAGGACAGGACTCAGCTGATTCCAGATGGTGACCAGCCTTGGTATGTAAGAAGAGCTGAAGGCTGATGTCCTTACTCTAATGGGGGTAAGCATGTGAGATCTGAGATATCTAGAGGGTCTGGAAGGGAAGGATACATACTTGTGAACAATTGGTTTAGACTTGATATACACCATGACGTCGCATACTTCGCGCCTGTGCGTAAGAGGCAACAGACCAAGGGTGGAGAGACGTTCCTTGTAGGTCAGGGTGTTCGAGTGGGCTCCTAGAATGAATTTAGTCGCCCGCCGTTGCACCCCTTCTACAAGGGACATGAGTTTGCGGGACTGAGGGGACCACAAAGGTGAGCAGTATTCTAAGATGCTTCTCACCAGTGTGGTGTAAAGTGCCTTGCGTACATCAGTGCTAGAGTTGAACCCGATTGTTCTTTTGATGAAACCAGTCATAGAATTGGCCCTGGCTACCATCTTTAAGATGTGTCTGTTCCACTGAAGGTCCGACTGGACAATGACCCCAAGGTCAGGCATACTGTCTACAGATGTTATTGTAGTACCAGACATGTGATAAGAGTACACAATAGGACTCTTAGAGCGAGTTAAACGGATAAGTTTACACTTGGAAGGATGAAAAGACATCTTCCAACTAAGACTCCAGTTGTACATGGCAGTGATGTCATTTTGCAGCTTAACACAGTCATTTAGCTTGCTGACTTCCCTAAAACATTTAGAGTCGTCAGCGAAGAGTGCTACAGTAGATTGAGTTGCTGCACAAGGTAAGTCATTGATAAACAGAAGGAAGAGAAAGGGCCCAAGAATGGAGCCCTGAGGAACACCTGAAGTCACCGGGAGCCATTTGGACTGGCAACCTTCCACTACCACACGCTGTCGACGATCGGTTAGGTAGGAGGTAAACCACGCCAGGAGGTTACCACCGAAACCAAACATCTGCAGTTTGTGGATTAGCAAAGTGTGGGAAACTGAATCAAACGCTTTCGCGAAATCCAGAAATAACATATCTACCTGCCCCCCCTTGTCGAGTATGGATCCTACTTGATGGTAGGTTTCTACTAGTTGAGTTGTAGTAGAACGGCCGGCAATAAACCCGTGTTGGAATTCGTGAAGCGACCCTCTCAAAAATGGAATCAACTGATTGTACATACAGCGCTCCATCAACTTGCTTACAAGGGATAACAGAGATACTGGCCTATAATTGGCCACATTCTCTTTGTCTCCCTTCTTATGCACTGGTAGTACGTTTGCATCCTTCCATTTACTCGGTACACAACCAGCGGATAGTGATCTATTGAACAGCAAGGTCAAGGAAGGAGCAAGAACCTTGGCACAGCCCTTAAGAACATGAGCAGAGATGTTATCCGGACCCACAGCCTTGCTAGTGTTGAGATTAACTAACACATTTTCCACGGATTCTACAGCAAGTAGCAAATTACACAATCTTTCATCAACTATCACGTCGATGTCAGGCTTGATAACATTAGGGTCAGGTGCAGAAAAGGTGGAGAAAAAGTAGTCGTTGAACAAATTGGCCTTATCGGGTGCAGACTGAACGACCGTGCCGTTGAGATGAACGTCAGTCGGAAGAGACCTGGATTTTGACTTAGCTCGTACAAAGGCCCAAAATCTCTTCGGCGACTCCTGTAAAGTGGAAGAGAGGCTAACAAGATATTTGTTATACTTAGCTGATAACAAGTTCTTCAGTTTGTTTCTTAGTTTACGGAACTTCTCCCAGTGAGAGGGGGAGTCGGAACGCTTCGCCCTTTTCCACGCTGTCCGCTTTTTGTTCTGCAAGTTGCGTACCTCGCCGTCGATCCAAGGAGGTGATGTTGATACCTTGAGCTTCCGACTGGGCACGAACATGTCAACAGCCGACTGAACGGCTGAAGACCATGCTTCCCAGGCAGAGTCAATGTCATGGTGGTGAGTAGCTGACTCTGATAGCCTCTGTGACTCTAGGTGAGCACTGAGACCAAGCCAGTCGGCTCGTGTAAAGTTGTACACTTGACGAGGAAGCTCCTGCCTAGTTTGGATACGACAGCGGAGAGAGAACTCGAGAACAGTGTGGTCGGTATCAAAGTCAGCGGGAAGTTCCCTGATCGTAGAGAACCTCTCAGGGAAGTCCGTAAACACAAGATCTAACAGGTTGTGAGTGGAGTTTGAGGGAACATGATTGATTTGTTTTAAAAAGTAGTTATTAATCATGTTGCAAAAGTCAGCTTCCCTACCCTCGTTTAACACTACGCAATTGGCCCAGTCGATTCGAGGCAGATTGAAGTCCCCGAGGACACAGCACATGTTATACTCTTTGTTCACGCTCTCTAAAGTCGAGCCCAGGTTGTGCGTAAAAGATGACAAGTTACCAGAGGGAGGTCTGTAGCAAAGAATAACAGCAATTTTGCCCATAGCTGGAGGACGGATTTCACATACAAGAATTTCATCCTGAGGCTCCAAGTCAAGTCTACGACTACTACATATTGACGATTTAACAGCGAGTAGAATCCCCCCACCAGACTTATTATTATGAGTAACATGACGATCCTTGCGATAGGTCACAAATTCAGGGGGAATAACCTCTAAATCATGCACATCAGAAGTCAACCAAGTCTCAGTGATTGCGAGAAGATCTGGAGCATTAAGGTGTAACAGGTTGGTGAGCTGTACCAACTTGTTCCTACTCTGGTTAACAGATTTCACACTCCTAGCATTGAGATATATAGCATTAAGAAAATTGGATGACATCATTAAAATGAAGAACAACAGGAAGCACACCTTCTACCTTTGACTTCATAAAATGTGTGCTATGTTAGCACCAACTACAGCTCTGCAAACATCAGAACATTGCCCCCCTCCCCCAGAGACTGTAAATGGTCAAGTGCGGAAAATAAACATCTTCCATTGACTTCATAAAATGAGTGATATGCTAGCACCGATTCTTACTCTGAACGTTGCCCCCCTCCCCATATACAGCTTGTAAATGCTCAAGCGCAATAAATAACACTCTACCTTTTGACTTCATAAAACATGACTTTGTGCTATGATAGGAGTGATTCTAACTCTGACAACGTCTAAACATGCCCCCCTCCCTCAAAAAAGGGTCATAAATGGTATGTCGGCAGTTATAACATCAACTGGGGTTTGTTGACAATAAAACTTAAAGACATTTTCGTATTTTCTATTGTAACCTGATATATGTAAAGATGTACAGTCAACCTGTAAGGCAGGTTGTCTATGAATGCTTTGCTATGCTTGGCATAATTTTCTTATTACAGGATATTACAGAGAATTCCGAGAAAGAACTAATTAGATTATTACAGCTTAATAGACCAATTACAGCCTTGAAGCATGGCCCTAGAGGAACGATATCTAGAAGCTAGAAGCTCAAGCGTTAAAACCAAGGAATGAGAGGGATGTTTATCTCAAATAAGCACACAGTAGCTTTTCTGGTATCTTCCCCAACATTAAACCTCAATAAATCAGCTCAGGGCTAAATACATATTATAAAGCAATTGCAGCTACAAAAGCGCCATCTATCTACATCCTGATGAACTGCATCAAACCAATGCCATTGTCAATGTAAGTCACACTGACACAAAATAACAACTGCTACCACAAGCCTTCTCTTTGGTCCATTGGTGACCAGTTATTTAGAAGTAACCAATGGCAACTCTATCCCCCTAATTAATACATTTGGTGTGCATGTGCACATGTAATGATGTACAAAATGTACAATATGCATTCTGATAGCCTATAAGCTAGTTCAAAGTATGAACTGCACATGAGCAAGGTCAAAGGTGGAGGACCCTAACTTGTAAATACTAATCCATCATCAATACATGCCAAGATGTGTTTTGTATATGTCTCGGGGGCCTTCAACTTTGACATATTACCCAAGATTCACCAGGCTGCATATATGCAGTTGGAACCTTGAATGAACTTCTTTCAATGTATCATCAATGGCATTACTTAATACTGTACATATATTTTCAATCATGAGTATCTGCTCTGTTTAAAAACTTACCTCTCTTTGCATGCAGAGTTCTTTGGTGAAGGACAAGGCTTCTTCTCCGAATGGCTCTCCCTCTGTGGTACCGCTGGGCAAGCTGCGTGGGACCCTCGGGCAGGAGATACCTGGGGGAGGGGGGCACAACCTTAACCTTCTGTCTGCTAGGGTAGCTTAGTTCTTCCGTTAGTGCCCACGATCATGATGATGATCGTTATGGCACGTACACAAGGTACCCTTATTGCAAGTAAGATCCACTCGCACCAGGAAGGACATCTACTCTTTTCGATAAGTGCGGTGGCTCTCCCCAAACATGGGACCTCCATTTAACATCCTATTAGAGGGAAGGTACTAGCCGAAGCTTGGTATTTATCTTTCATCTGAGTGAAGTGAGGAAAGTCGTGTGAGGTGCCTTTCCCAAGGGCACAAAATCAGTGACATGGCAGGTTTCGAACCCAGGACCTCTTGGGCCTGAGCCTAAAGCACTGCCAATTAGGCCACACAATCTTTTAGCATACAAAAAGTGTAAATTGTCTACTACCTGGAGCTTTTAGACCAAAGCTTAATCAGTTCATTCTATGTATTGATCCTTGTTGAGGTAACAAGGCTAATACAACAATGGCTTTAGCTACACTTCTGGAAATTTGTTTCCACATTCAGTTTTCATCATTCCACGCAGGAAGACAGAATTGCGCGTACCGGCCAGCAGGAATGTGATAAGGCACGTCTCCTTGGGCAGGTACAGGCGGACACGTGATCCGCTCGCCGTGAACTCCACGATGGCGTCAGAGCGCCCGGCCCTCTGGAGGAATGGCAGGAACTGCCTGGCCTTGTTGGTGTCCTGTGGGAAATGACACAAGCTTTGTACATGTGTGCCACCTAGCAATCTTCATCAGAACTTCAGTAGTAACTATCCCACAAAGTACAAGTACATTTTCACTGAATGTTTTCCCCATAGCCTTTTATCAAGCTGCTCACACACAATACTATGCCATTAGGCTTGTCCTATATAGTATTGCCAGTAAAAAAACAATGTGCATATTTACAATATACAGCTAATATTCTAACACAGTTCTAAGCTCTGATTGGCTCCTGACAGAAGAAGTAAGAAGAAGACAAGAGAAAAAATGTTTTTCCCTACCATGGAAAATATAATACAGTAGAAGCCGCTTAATTGCACACCCCATTTGCCAGAGCATTTCGTGCAATTATCCGAATGGTGCAACAAAGCGAAGTTATCAAACTGGGCTGCACCACCATGGGATTTGGGGATTTCGTGCAATTAACAGAAGTGTGCGATTATCCATTGTGCAATTAACTGGCTTCCACTGTAATATTGGTGACATGAAAATCTCCATTGGGAATTTATCAAAATATCACACTAAGGCCCTGCAGTAAAGATTTTGTAAGGACCTGCTCTTTTACAAGAAACTGCAAGGAGGCGCTTACCCCAGAGAGGTCTGCTACTCGGTGGATGGGGACTTCCTTCTTGCTATGAAGACCCTTTGCGTTCTTCTGAGCCCTGAGAAACAAAGGAACGTTATTACATGTACATGTATTAGATATCATCATCATATGATTATCAAAATCCTATCCACTCCATATGGTGTATAGGGCTGCACTGATCCCCATTTATGGCAGACCTTTAGCCACACAACTGTGCAAGCACTGAAGCAGATGGTAAACATTATTCATGTTCTGCCTACTTTATTACTAATCTTATCTGTATCATATTAGGATACAGCAGATGTTTGTAGATGAAAATGTGCATTGTCATCTTCAGTCAAATCTGTCTAGTGACTTCTACACCTGGCAAATGTGACCACTTTTAGAAGGTTAGCTTACCCTTACCCTTAGATAATTTTTCCCACCAACACAAGCATTAAGAATCCTTTATCTAGTGACCACCTGTATCTAGTGACCACCTGTATCTAGTGACCACCTGTATCTAGTGACCACCTGTATCTAGTGACCACCTGTATCTAGTGACCACCTGTATCTAGTGACCACCTGTATCTAGTGACCACCTGTATCTAGTGACCACCTGTATCTAGTGACCACCTGTATCTAGTGACCACCTGTATCTAGTGACCACCTGTATCTAGTGACCACCTGTATCTAGTGACCACCTGTATCTAGTGACCATCTGTATCTAGTGACCATCTGTATCTAGTGACCATCTGTATCTAGTAACCACCTGTATCTAGTGACCACCTGTATCTAGTGACCACCTGTATCTAGTGACCACCTGTATCCAGTGACCACCTGTATCTAGTAACCACCTATATCTAGTGACCAGCTGTATCTAGTGACCACCTGTATCCAGTGACCACCTGTATCTAGTGACCACCTGTATCTAGTGACCACCTGTCCCAATATACCAGCTCTATTGGTCCTCCGAGTGGTCCTCTTGGGTAATTTTGACTGTAACGCTAGTTCACCTTTATCCGTTGTATTTAACACCAGGGTATTTCAGGATATCAAGTCGATGGACGGTGGTCTGAAACTACATCATAATTGAAAAAAATGCAAATTTGAAACTATCGTCTGTCAATGTGATATCCCAAAGTATCCTGTTTTGAGGTACAACGGATATAGGTTACCCTGCGAATAAAGATGAACTAGCGTTACATACCTTGCTTCTGCTGCCAAGAGTTCATCGTAGTGTGCGGATCTCTGGTCATCGTCTGCCCTGTAGCGCACTACAGTCACAAAGCCTTTGCTCACAAGGGCTTCTGCTACATTTCTGTAAATGACAAACAAATGCAATTAATCAGCAGGTATCAAAGTCTGATGCATAGCAGCTACAGACATTGACAGTTCGTGCCAGGTTGGTCTGTCCTGGGCGTACTCTCTCCAGTTGGCTCTGGAGAACCCCAGCTCTCCCATCTCCCTCTTGGGTGACCTTTTGGGCGTTTCCAAGCAGGGTTGGTGTCTGACGTTGTCAGTTTTATCACGTCCTGAGCGGGAACTGCAGTTTGTGCCAGGTTGGTCTGTTCCGGGCGTACTCCCTCTAGCTGGTTCTGGGGACCCCAGCCCTTTGAGTATGTTGAAGATCTGGTTTTCCCATCTCCCTCTTGGGCAGCCTCTTGGGTGTTTTCAAGCAGGGTTAGGGTCCGAATTTGTCAGTTTTATCACGTCCTGAGTGGGAACTGCTCTTGATGTGTGTCCTAAGAAAGTCATACTTTGTTTGGCAATTCTGGAACTGATTGGTGCTAAATTGTTTCGTTGGTCGTGAGGTCTTGACAGCGGATGCCTTCGATCCTTTAAAGCACTGGGTATGAAAGCCCAACTTCTGTGCTAGTGACTTGGTAAAGGTCCATGTCTCCATACAGTACAGAAGGCCGGAGAGGACCTTTGTGTTATAGGTCTTCATCTCATCAAATTCAAACAAAAAAACTCTGTTTGCACTTGTGATTTCATAAATAGCAACGGCGGGCGCATGGAGTGCGTTAAATTTGATGGAAGCCTGTGTGATAGTCAACTAAGAAGCCTGTGTGATATGGAAAATTATCAACCAACTCAAACGTTATCGTGGCCCAGGTTTGACATAATGTTACAGTATTGTTACATAATACTGGTGGATTCCAACGGCAGTTGTTTGTACTTACATGCCGCCAATAGTGACTGTAGCACATGTTCTCTCTGGGTACCCGTCACTGCCTGGCCTGATGTAGTCAACACTCACATTCACCTGCAAACAAAGAAATACATGAAGTACATACCAGTTATAAAGTAACAGATTGCCTATTTGAAAGGTTACTTCTTCCCAACACAATAATCCATCATTATGAGATAATATCACTACTTTCAGGAATTTTGGTGTGCACAACATAATTCTAAACCTAACTTCAAACTTTTAGATATGTGGAGTTTTTAAAATCAACAGACTGGGGGATGATTAGAACAGACAAAAAGCATGATAGTTCCAAAGTTTAAAAGAAAACTTAACGAGAAAGATCCTACCTTTTTGCCAATGAGTTTCTTCCTGAGAAACTCGCGAGCCTCGAACATGTACGGGACGTCATACAGTGGTCGTATACGCTTTGTGTTGTCCTGTGTGGATGGAACCATGACATACATGTTGGTCAGTGATTTTTTACAGTTTGTTACAGCATAACTTCTGACGAATTTTTTATAGGTACTTTATATCAGGTAACCATACATTTTGTATATAGACTTTTTCAAAGACAAAAGACCTGTATATATGTAGATGTTTGAGCGATAACACTCAACCCATTGTTGTCAGAATGGATGTAAATGACAAAGTTTCCTAAATCTAAAAAAATATCAATAATTTATTATCAAAATTTATCTACTGACAAGATAACCATGATCAGGGTTCTAGCTAGTGCATTTTAGCGTAGTGGGCCCCTACGCTAAAATTTGTGACCCCTACGCTAAAATAAGGGCCACTACGCTAATTTTTAACTAGAGTTCCTCGAACACACATATTCGCCAAATAAACATTTTTTATCGAAGGTCGTTGTTTCTCAATGATTAATGTATGTAATTATGGCTATAATGGGCCAGCTAAGCACCAAATACAGCTTAATACGAGATGTTAATATAGCAAAGCTGGATGTAAGGTCTTTAGTTAGGCTAGGTTAGGCTAGGTCTTTAGTTTTAGATAAGATATCACTCTACAAAATGTACATTGCAGTTTTTTCGTAAAAAAAGAAATAATGAACAAACTTTGAGTGACTGGCCTATGTATTAGATAATAGGTCATCTAAGGGTTATCTAAGGGTCATACGTAAGGATTGTTACGGCCCTACCTTGGTGAATGTTTGTGTCCATCTCATGAAAATAGTAAGTAAAGTTTTGCAATCGCGAGTTAAGTCAGAGGTATTTTACACAGTCTACCTGGCTGGCTATCACGCCAGGCTACTCAGATCCCCCATCCATAGCCCCGCAAAGACAAAATAGCTGATTGACAGGCATAGTAATTGCTCCAGCCCTACCAGTGACCCCAGGTCGGCCTGTCTGCTGGCTGGCTGACCCTCTGGGAGGGTTTCATTGCAGGAACACCAGCACCAGTACTGTGTGTTTATGTTATAGGAAAATATATCCACAAATGCTTATACTGTAGAACCAATAGTGTAAAGGACATGCTATACTCAATATGTTGACTTATTCATACCTATAGATATCCATACATGTATGTCTGTTAAGTAAATGTGTCTTTAGAATGACACATAGAAAAGCGCTGTAAAAACTTTATAAAACACAGTAATAGCAAAAATACGTGTTCAGAAGACTGTGTCTTTAGAATGACAAAGTTATAGAAAAGCGCAGTAAAAACTTAATAAAACAGAGCAATAGCAAAAAAACGTTTTCACAAGACTGTGTCATTAAAAATGACACTATAGAAAAGCGCTGTAAAAATATAAAACAGAGTAACAGCGAAATATCGTGTTTATTCGATCTCCCAGTGCAAGCCTTCTTCGGCCAGCTGACAAAGGATATCACAGAACTGAGAGGACCCGGCGGTTGCTAGGCACAGTAACTAATTGCTGTCACTCTACCCTACGATACCAACCTATTTAGTTCTAAGTGATGCTCACTTGCATTAGGAGAACTGTTAACCGCATCAAACCAGGATTGCGTTGTCTGGATGAGTGCAGAGACTTTCTGAAACCATGCTGAGAGTAATGAATCAGGTGATTTGTGTCCTGTAGCAATAAGTCCCGGAGAAACACCTCGTACACCTTACCCAGATAGCTCGTTAGGGAAATGCACCTGAAATCTTCAAGACCTTTGGGCCTGGTCACCTTCGGTACTGGCACTACCAGTTCTTCTGTCCATTGTAAGGGAATGTTGTAAGCATGCATTGTAGATATTGCACATTACAGGAGCAAGCTCTTCATAGAAGTTGGACAGTAGCCATGGCGGTATATGACCCCCCCCCCCCCCCCCGAGGATTCACCTTCTTCATTTGAAGTTCTGGTATGGCTTGAAGTAATAGATGGTCAGATATTTCTCTGTGTAACTCCTCTCATCTGCTATAAAACTTGGCCAAGCTGTTAGAACTAGCATGCATCACTCTGGTACCGAGACATTTCTCTATGCGCAAACACAAAATAATCTCTAGATACTCAGAGCCTTTTTGGAGTATAATGAATGGATCACTGTTATAAGGGTCCAGCAAGCTTCCCGAGTTGATGTCCGATGTCGACTAATTGACTGACTGACTGTTAGACCTGGGTATTTGGACTCTAAAAAAAGTACTAGTGTCATGCTCTTTAAGCTACTAACAACAAATGTGCTACCAATATCATAGCATGGATAATAATGATAAGAAAGAAGGCCTGTTTGATTGCCTATTAACACTGCTAATCTTCCCAGCCTTGACTGAAAATGCCACTTGACCACTGGCTCATATTATAATGTCACCAGAAATATATTTTGCTCCAAGCAGAGAGACTTCTAATGAGCTTACTTGGTTTGAATATAAACCTCGGAGCCTAAAGACACTTGTTCATGCTTCTCTCCACTGCAAACAATTAACAGGTCAATGACATGTGCATCATCAGGCTAATCTGTTAATCACATCTCTGATTAGATTGGTAACAGAAGCAATCCTCTATTTAGTACATAGGAATAAGTTCCTTACATTTGATTGTCTCAAAGTTATGTCATGCTCACCATTAGCTATTCAAAACTAAA
Source organism: Branchiostoma floridae (assembly GCF_000003815.2). NCBI lineage: Eukaryota > Metazoa > Chordata > Leptocardii > Amphioxiformes > Branchiostomatidae > Branchiostoma > Branchiostoma floridae. Next base: position 14,907,666 of record NC_049997.1, read on the forward strand.
TTCTATGAACAGCATATAGGTTACCAAAGATCCAAACTTGTAAATTCAAGGCATCTCCAATTACTGGGAACTGACATCCCTGCCACGGTCTGCCATGGCGATTAGTTCTGCTCCACCTTTGATTTGTCTTTGAGTTGAGGGGTCATCTCCCTGCTGAGGCCAGGAGGCTGAGGGCAGGGGGTTAATTTGCTGTGACTGGCCCTTTTAGGGGAAGGAGATCAGGCTAGGGTGACACTTTTGTAAGGGATATTCTTCTCCAGTATAAGTTAAAGTAATTATATTAAGTAGATCGCGGTTTACATAATTAGCATCTCATTATGTTGATAATCACCCTAAGTACCTACCTACCAAGAGCAAAGAATATCCATCAATCCCCTCTGCAGTTATCCTTCTTAAAAGTTACGAACTATAAGACCCACTGCAGTTCCAAACAAGCTGCTAGGGGGCCCAAAATTACACCATTCACTCCTAGTCCCAACAGCTATCCACCACTTAAAAATCATGAACATGGCACTTCTGGAAAATTTAGGCGCAAGCTTTGACGCTCACTTGCAGTACCAAAACAAGTCGCCAGGAGGCCCATTATCGAACTTGACCTTCCTTTCTGTGTCCCCTACCTATCAACAAAATATCATTAGCATCCATGTAGAACATCTCGAGTTATCGTGTTAACAGACAAACGCAATTACATACAAATCCCGATACAGCACCATAGGTAAAAGCTAGCTAAACCATTCTCGCACATGACAATCCTTTACACAACCGCTACACACCTGCCAAATATCGTAGAAATCGCCCAGCTGCATTTTGAGTTATGCTTCTCGAAACAAACCTCGAAAAAATACAAAGCTCGCTGCTGTACCGTAGGAAAACGCCAGGTAAACCATTTTCAAACTAGGCATGCCTTTCGACAACCGCTACACACCTACAAAAAATCAAAAAGTTCCATCCACAATTTCTCGACTTATATGCTGTTGACCTACATACAGACCCAAGTAAGCAATCTCATAATATTCGCTGGCGAATATAACTAGTGTAGTGGTGCTTTGCTGTCATTTGCTTGTTCAACAATGACTAATCAATGTCTGAACAATGAAAAATTATAATATGCCACTCAAAACTGAACCAAAAATCCTAACATTTACATGTAACTCTACATCTTCAAATCTCACCATGGAAGGACCAAGATCCCCCTTCCACACCAATCTCCTGATTAGTCACTTCGCTACCATGCCATTCCCACTACGCTAAAATAAAATCCTGGCTAGAACCCTGATGATAATACTAGTATGTGTTTTAAATACATGCAGGACTCTCGAGACTGTTTATCAAAAGTAACAACAGGGGAACCAGTTGAGTGTGGTATTATAAGTGTATAATTATTATGATAAGTACTAAGACACATAAACATGATTGTACGAATGTATATACCTGCTCCCAGTCCTAAAGATGGCAAGCATGGAAGATAATTGCAAGAAATTAACAGGACAGAATCATAGGGTGCAAGAGGTAATAAGTTATGTAAAATGCATAGTATTTTACTTGTATATGATTTATTTTCTGAACATTAGTTCATACATGTAGTTTGAACTGTGCATGAGTGTGCAGTGTGATGCATTGTGGGTAATATGTCAAAGTTGAAGACCCCTTAGACACAAACAAAGCACCCATAGACAAAACTGTTCATAGGTCAGAGGTCATCAACCTTGGACCTCGTGCATGTGCAGGTCAAATAATGAACCAGATTATAACATGCATGCATACATCTATGTTGCATAGGAAAGAGCATTTGTAATTGTTGAACCTTAGACTAATATTACTTTGATTAAAACGAATGAAAAATAGATTTTTCCCATTCATCATCTACTTGAATGTTATGTTTCCGTGGAGAAGGAGAAAAAAAAGCCTGATTTGGAAGGAAAAATAAATGGAAGAGTGCTGAGAAACAAGAAAACATGTTAACTCACCTTAGGGCCTCCGTCATCTGTCATCCTGAAAATACATCAATCATCATTATCATAGCCAATCAGAAGGATTCATTTCATGTTGGTTATGCCGCCGAAACACAGAGAATTCCAGGCCAGGTCTCAAGTGACTTTAAAGGTTTTAAAAAGTTTTGAAAAACTGGACCCAATCAGAAGGAGCAATACACAGGAAATTGACCAATCAGAATGAGGGATAAAAATGGCCATATTACTATAGTTAGTATGGTCAGTAATTCTATCCCATTTCTATCTAGTTTTTGACCAGTTACTCACTAGTCTTTGCATGATCATGTAAGAATATATGAGCTAACACTTTTAAGGAAAATACACATTCAAATTTGTCAAGCTTTCCCAAGTTATAGCACATGCTGATAATCACTCAAAACAATGGGCATGTGGTTAATTAAGGGAATGTCAGCATTTTCTCTCATGACCTACTCAGTCACGACCTACTCACAGTTAGGTGTGACAGCTCGTTCAGTGTAATATAACCAGCTGCTGCCACGCCGCGTGCCTGCAAAGCTGCAATACCTATAGCTGGTATAAAGCCTAAGGGCGGTTATACCGGCTATATAGATACAGATACAAATGCAACAACTGGATATGACACTCACCTTGGGGGGCGAATACTGGACAAAGTCACCTCCTTGATCTGGTTTTCAGGTGTCTTGATTACCAGGCGGTCAGCATTGTTGATCTCAATCACCTAAATACAGGAATACTTGCATGACAAGTGTGATTGGTCTTCAGCTGAATGTCCCGTCTGTTGCGAGAACCATACCACAAGCCTATTAAAGAACCCACCACATTTTTTAAAAGAGTAGAGGTCCCTTTACATTTGGGACTGTACTGAGAAAATCTGAAAAAGCAGTCACCGTACATATGTAACTACTACTTAACGTTTGTGACCGCATCTAGTGTAAGCAGCGACACTTAGTGCTGCAGTACAATGTGAACCAGTCAGAATTGCCCTGAGGAAGGTGACAGTCAGTCACTGAAACGTTCAACTTGGTGGAAAGAAAAGGAAGGTCTCTTTATTCAGTTGGGGTCCCTCTAAGTGTGAGCACCCTCCTACATCAATCAAAGAGTGTGAAGTCTGACCTTGCCAGTGAACTGTTTCTCGGTGATGGCAATGGAGGCCTGCGAGGGTGTGTAGTCCTTCCAGATACGCAGCCGCTTCTCTTTGGCAGCTCTACAAGACGCACACAAACAGAAAATCGGTAAGCTTTCTTGAGGAATAAAACCAATCAAACATACAGATACAGAGCAGTATGGAAACCCTGCCATGTAGACCCACAGCAGCATATAACTGGTGACATTCAATTGAACAGCACGTTTGGTTTTAGGTGAGCAGAAACATAATACTAGTATGTGGAGTACAGAAGGCTCACTTCTCCGCAGAGCGCAGTTTCTCCGCCCCTGTGGTGACCACACCCATGCTCCAGTCCACACAGCGAGCGAACCCTTCCTGAAGCAGGAACTCTGTGATGTTGCCATTCTGGGGACAAAAATAATTTCAAAAATAGATAAGTTTTTAGTACTGTAAATGCAGAAACTTTCGAGGTGGTTTAATGTTCGCGGTTTTTGCGGTGGCCGTTTTACCGCAAACTTAAAACTACCGCAAACATTTTTTCATGGCAGTAAGAGACTACAGTGCATGATGCTGCCGCGAATTTAAAACCACTGTGAAAAGTCCTTTTCCCCGCTACCACGAAATTAAATCCCCACGAACTTGAATGCATTTACAGTATTAGGCCACACTGACTTAATCTCATGGATGACATCCAAGCTTGAAGGTACAGTCTGTAGTAGATAGTAAAATTATGTTATGTGTTGTCCTGTTAAATCTATATGATTGCAATTTCCTTAACTTCAACATCACAGTTTACATTAGATTACAAAATGTTGAATATAAAACTGGATAATTTCAACCAACATCTCTAAAAAAGCATTAAAACAAAACATCACATTCAATGCTTGTTCAAAATCAGAATTTATATTAGATTACAAAAGGCAAAACTAAAAGTGAATTGATTCAACATACACTTATTTTCTCTACTAAAGCATTAAAAAAAACATCACTTTCAGGGCTTGTCGTACAAAATTGCAAGTTAGAACAGGCATAAAATAAAGAACAGGTAAAAGAGATTACTCTTTTTGGGTTGAATCATTCAAGATTAAACAAACTTAAGGTATTATAGAAAATGATAACACTTTACTTCCAACACTGAATTGAACTGATTGAATGTGCAATATTAGTTTTTAATCGCGTAATTCATTTATAGATATTTCAAACCTTGCGTCTTATCTTAATGTGCTAGGAATTGTATCGTTTATATTGTATGAAGTGATAACTGTGCTGAATGTAATGCCATTATCTCAATTCAGCCGCAAGGCTGCGATTCGTATGACATGCTTGCCAAATAAAACCATTATATATAACTATAAGGACTTACCCCTCTAAATTTCTGTTGACTTTGTTCACAGAATGACCCTTAAATCTCCTGCAGTGAGAAGGTCGACGGAGATTGACCGAAAATTTTGAGGGGTAAGTCCCTATAGTTTAATTCAGTGTTGGAAGTAAATTGTTAGCATTTCCTATACTGTATTCTACCAAGTTGACATAGATGAACTTTCATGATAAACTTGAGATATGCAAAATCTGTACCGGGTGGATCACAGTTCCGAGGATGTTCTGATTGGACACGCCCTCCATGATGATCTCCACATCGCGCTGGAGGAGACGAGACTCCACGAAGAACTTGGCCTGGTCCGCAAACGGTTCCGCCACTTCTTTGTCCCCCTCACGTTTGAACATGGGGCACTGTGGGAAGGTAACACATTTTCACTTCACTCCAATAAGAGAACATGATAAAACCAGAAATCTTCTAAGATCTCAATGCTCATACTTCTATGAGTTTCTGTGCATTTCTTGTTTCATTCATTCTTGTCAACTCCTAGCTAATTCTATTTAATGCATTTTACTGCCCTTCTGCAGGACTTTGGATCCAGGTCAAACCTGCAGCAACAACTTTGGACCCGGGCCAAACCATATCCTGCAAGTCTCCAGTTCCACCATTTTCTACCACCTTGAACCCAAGCAAAGGAAACTTGCACACACACACACCAAGACCAACAAACCAAAAACAATACCTGTGTTTTTAGTTTACAGACTTTGTTAAAATGGGCATAGATGATTAACACCCTTTGTAATGTAAATGTCTGACTCTCAATGTGTATTGGCAGTGCCCATCTTGTACATCTTGTACATGCAATTGCCCTTAGGCCACCCAGTTCTGCAAGCACTACAACAGGGGGTTGGTTGGCTTGCACCTCACTCAGTACCTCAAGCTGTGTGCCACCACTCGACTGTGTTTTCTACTCCCATACTCTTTCTCATGAGGAATACTATGCAGTAAAAGCAGTATGAACCAAATGTTTCAAAAACGTTTGGCATGACATTGTCATAGCTTGGACCCACAACCCCCCAAATGGAAAGTGAGAATACTACATATATTATGTACATAGTTTACCCATGATGCTTAACTATATATATATTAGTATATAACCACTATTGGTACGATGGCTTGACATCTTACCTTGATCCCAGACAGCATGACGGTGATGTACTGGAAGGACGGCAGGAGGAACGCTCGCAGGGTGCAGCCATCTCGGACATGTTCAACAATGGCTGTAAAACATGGACAGGTCATAGGTCAACAAAAATTTCACAACTGCAGAATTTTATCCAGGACACAATGTGACACAACCGAGCCCCTTCGCAATACAGTAGAAGCCGCTTAATTGCACGGCCTATTTGCCAGTGAATTTCATGCAATTATCCAGCTGGACCACACTGGTTTGGGATTTTGGAATTCCGTGCAGTTAAAACAAGTGTGCGTCAGTCCGGTGTGCAATTAATTGGCTTCTACTGTATAGGGTTACAAAATATTTCTGATAAAATTAGCAGCTTTGTGTGTGTATGTTTCAAGCACAGTAGATTAAGCCAAGCAAAGTGATAAATTTTCATCTTGTGTAGTTTTTGTCTTCCTGAATACTTAACGCACCTGAGAAATATGGAAATGAATTTCTGCAACTTGAATGAAAGAAGAAAACAAATTTTCACAACATAGTACTGTAAATCTTCGCAACCGATTCAATTTCACTGTTTTAGAGGTGATCTATCCACCATAAATAAAATTAATGACACAAAAATATATGTTTCATACAGCGAAATGAAACCATCGTGAAAGTAAATGAATCTATAGTACCTTTGACAGGCTTGTTGTGATGCGCATCAACAAAGTTGCGTGGGTTCTCCAGTGTCCATGCCACGTCACGCACGTGAGACTGAGCGTCTGCGGCCCACTTGCCCTTGCTGTTAGACTTAGCAGTGTCCTCAAGGTCACACAGCTTCGCCTGGTCACTGGTGGAACAGAATTCTCTTTTTACATTTGTGTTAAACCCAAAAGGGTACATACACTATATGCTGCATTTGCTCACAAATGTTCCCAGTCAAGTGTCATGTCTTGTTGCAAAATGTCATGTTATGCCACACTAGAAAAACAACATTTGCAAGAAAATGCAGGATATTTCCCTCCCTAAAAGAAAAACAATTCTTCCTCCTGAGTGAAATATAACTTTCAGCGAGAATAGCTGGAGCATACAATGGGGAGTACCACTCTAGAATATGTACCAAGTTCTGTGGCAACTCAAGACTTCAAAAATACTTTCCTCCAAAGTTTAGGGGATCCAAAAGAAAAGAGTGGAAACTTATCAGCTTAAATATCAAGGTCCTCCCACAAAAATTTAAGATCTCTCACAATCACAGAAGTAAAGGCCTTTCCAAAATGATCCCTCAAGGAACAGTGATAAGGAAAAAGAAAAAGAAATGGGACGACAACATTAAAGAATGAACAGGACTGCCCCTTGCCAGCACCCAAGCGCTGGCACACAACAGGGAGAGATGGAGGGAGGTAGTGTGCTCATAGGAAAAGCGCCCCCATGACCACCCCCTGTCAAGGGACCGGTAAGTGGTAAGATAACAGAAATGAAGCTGCTATAAAAAAGGCACTTACTCGCTGGGTTTGATGCCTCCCCTGCGTACCTCCACTAGACCCTCATTCACCAAGGCCTCCGTCACGTTCTTACCAGTCTGAGGGTCTGAAAGGGTCATACAAGTTCAGGCTCTTATCCATGGGATGAAAGTTTATGAAGCTTTGACTTCATGACATGTATTGTACTAAAATAAAGCCTAGGGAAAAATGTTGTGTTTCTTGTTTCAGTCCAGAAAAAATTAGGGTCGGTAGGTAGGGATCAGTGTTTCCGCCAGACCTCAGCTGGGAGGCCGTCCACCTTGGGGCGCGAAAACCGCGAAAATTAAATTTAATTAAAAAACCGCGAAAATTAATTTTAATTGTAAAACCGCGAAAATTCAATTCAATTGTAAAACTGCGAAAATTCAAGTTAACGGTTAACTGTCGCAAGAAAAAAAATAAAAACAACTAACGTCCGATAAAGTTCAGTGCCGTAACAACAAGGATGTTTTGATTTGTGCTGCGTACCGGTATGCCGCACCGAACGGGTACTACTACTTTTAAAAAGTTCCAGAAACGGTTCTTGGACTTTCAAAAAAGAAATAACATTTGTATATATTGTATTTTATGTTGTGGTATACTTATAAATCATCTAAAACCTTCCATAGATCGAGAAACTTGCCTTCAGAAATGACGAAAAACATCGTCTATCAGCGGCAATGTGCGTAATGGCTGCCAAAATCCCGCAATCTCCCGTGGTGACTTCTCGCGAGATCTGGGAAAGCTAGCAACGTCATGGGAAACTAGCGCTGTAATTGGCCAGGATAAACAACAAGCTCTCGAGTGCCATTTTAGAGCGTATTTATCCCGAAAATTTCTGCCGTTTTCGGAGATTTTGCGGGCTCAAAACTCATATCAAAAGGAACCAAAGTTATACTTGATGTTTTTTACGTCCAGCACCTCTCATGTGAACACTTTATTTTTCCGCTGTGTTGCCGATAACGAACTTGAACGAGGCCGGGGATTTCCCGTGCCGAGCACCCAGGCCGGTGGGCACATGTTTCTGATTGTGTTTTGTTTTGTTTACGATGATTGACGATGAAAACAGAGACTAAAGTTGTTAATCTAGACAAAGTTAGTGTGTTGTCTTATTTCTCCCAATAACAAAGTACAGTTTGTAGTGTTATACTTATAGCGAGATCGACCTACCGCCAAGTTTTCGAAATGTGACAGGGCAAATTCGTGTAACTGAGACCTTGAAAAACGGGTTTTAATGAGATTATCTTATGCAAAAGGCCGTCGACACACATTGTCAACAACCATAACAATAGCAAAACAAACAGTGAGCGGCTTTCTGACTGTGGACGGCGTCCCCTAAGCCTCTAGCTTCAATACAAAACACAAAACTGCAGTTTACATTTATCGACTTTGTACAGATTTCTCGGCAAAATGTGGGTCGCAATTTTTTTATGAGGACGGCCTCTGGTTGCGTTCAAGCCGTCCAAAACGAAATGAGACCGTCATTGGACGGGTGGACGCCCCTCTGGCGGAAACACTGGTAGGGATTAACATTTTTCTTTGTTGAAATGTTTTTAATTCTAGGCTGGCCAAAACTTTAGTGATAAATATTACAATGGAGTTGAACAAAGTAATTGAGGACTTTAATTTTGTGCATAATGGATATAAAATTCTAACTGGAAGCTATGTGACTCCGATATCAACCGAAAAAAAGTCTTGTGTCGGCAGATTTTTTTCTAGGGTAGGTGTAGGGAAACAGGAAACACAACATTTTTTTCTAGGCTTAATGCTACCTTTTTGTGCTCATCCGTATCAAGCTGATTTTACTTTTAGATCAGAAGTAGAAAAACTCACAAAGGTAGAAGTAGAAAAACTCACAAATTGTTATCTTATGATCATGACATGCAGTGTCAGTCTGCTCTGATTTTACATCACTGAAGAGCTCGATGTAATAATAAAATAGCTGTACATATATATTGCATTCTTAACATGCCAATATACTTTTCAGTTTAGGATCCTTTGGGCACATGATGCAGCAAAATAACAGAATATAAGTGTACAAATGTGTAACTACCTTTCCCGACATACAGACATCCGTACTCGCGGCCGGTTCCTGGAACCTTGTACTCCACGGTGAAGCAAATCTCCTTCCCGACCACCATCTTACGTAGAAACTCCCGCGCCTCCCAGGCATAGGGCTGGAAAATACGGACACCAACAAAATGTAACAATCACCCACACAAAACCCTTATGGATAATATTTTTGCCATAAATTATGTTCATGTCAAAAGATAATTACTATGAAAGGGACAGTTAAGTCACTGTTGATCACAATGCTACAGGACTACAATATAGCTACAACTAGTACAAGGCATTGTAATAATCTGTAAGTTTCAGTAACGTACAAGGAAAAGACACAAATTAACAGACAAGGACCTGTATGTCACTTTCATTTTGCTATGCTGTTGTAATACTAGGTATAACAATACATCTTTATGTATTTAATCATCAGGACTGTATGTTTATGAAGGTTAGAACATCAGGGTAAACAATATTCAAATACAATTCAATCTGCAGCTGGATATCAGGACTATACATCTATACTGACTATAGATTTATTATGATTTCACTCATGTAATCTGTATCTTTGTGACTTTGTTATAATAAAATAAGTTGTATGACCCTTATTTCTTCTCTCATGACCTCCAAAAATTACAAGCAGCCAACAGGCCGATTTGAGGTTTTCATGAATTAGCAAGACTTAAAGAAACAAATGATGTCTATACGGTTATACCGTATATGTCGATAAAGGTTACACATCCGGGTAGCGTAAGTGATAACTACATTTATGTCATACCTGGGCCGCAAAAACGTTCTATACGGGTGTTCTGGACAGCGTGATAACTTAACGCATCACACGGGTTCTAAGTTGTATCACACAGGCTTCCTTCGAGTAAATCAAACTATTTCGAACGGGCCAAATACAGCACGGTTGAAAATTTGCATACCGGATTTGACGTTAGAATTGCTGTTGTTACAATCTTTTATTCGAGGACACAACTTTTTCTCAATTTTTGGTGCACCCTCCAGCCTTCGGGCATTCGGGCTGGAACCTCGAGTGATACGGAATACATCATGTTGTATTCTATATGTACTGTACCTCATCCTTGGTCTCAACAGAAGCCTCCACATTAGGGTTGGCTCGACGTGCCATCTTGGGTGCCACAATGTTGGACAGGTTCAGCTGTTTCTCGGGGGGAGGGCCACCCTTGGGCTGGCCACGGATGATGACAGCATCACCAGACAGCACCTGCGTGAACAGCAAGAATGTACAGCATCGATGTCAAGGAGAACCAATAAATCTACTGTCAAGCACAGTCAATCATGTCCCACCTGGGCCGCAATAACATTCAATCCGGGTGTTTCGGAGCGGGTGATAATTTTCCATATCACACAGGCTTCTTAGGGTTCAAGCGCTCCTTTGAACAGCCGTTCAAACACCAGAAACGCCCTCTGTCCGCTTGTCATTAAACTACTAGTAGCGCTCTCAAAACCCATGCCTTAATTCGCTCATGAACTGACGTCACCACCAAAAAATTTGAATGTACAGTAAGAGTTTCCCAGACTGGTAGCTGAACCGAACATAGGAGCAAACTTCCACTACCTGGAAGGTACCCAGCCAGGCTCGGTTCTTAAATGGCTAACTACATAATCGTTTCCTGATGATGAAGTACAGTGCTGTAATTTGACACCACAGACACATGTTGCCTTTTAATTTACATACAAAGGGGAACTCGTTGGTAAACAGTGTTAGGTAACATGACCACATTTAAAAGAGAACCAGGAAATGATTACACCTTTATACTTGGAAAGGAATGTTTTTTCTTTTCCCCAAAACAGTTTTAAAAATCATCTATTTCAATCGCACTGCAATAGACTGGAATGCCTTTTAGTGGACCTGACTTAATTTTGCAATAGTTTCAAGTTTGCAATTACTTACAATAGTGCGATAGTATGTACAATCATAGAAACTCCTGTGGCTTAAATTTGCAATTAAGTGATACCTGCCATAACAGTGTGGATATAAAAACACCACAAAAATTTCAAGAATTACAGTATGTTTATCACTTCGTTCCAGCTCACATATGTATCACCATCATAATTTGGAGGGGGGAAAGACCAGGAAGAGTGGGGGAGGGGGGCGAGGACACTATAGCACTAGAGTGGTAGGAAACATTGTGATGACCCTTTACGCTTTTATATGTTAGTCGACAAAAGTTTGTTGCGCAAACCAAGTGGACGTGAAAAAAAATTGCATCACCCCCCTCCCCAACTACCCATATTCGATCATTGATTAGCCACAAACATAGACATACTGGAAACTCACACACGACCTACGCGTAAATAATACAGATATAGTTTTACGAAACTTCAAATCACGAGTTTCTTGTACGTTTCTTGGTGACTTAAAATTGCCATATTGGTCAGTTCGTTCGCCGCACTGGAAAAACTCCGTCGTCAAGTTTCGTTCTCGTGGGATCTGTAAACTGTTAAGAAACAAAAAAAAATCAAACTCTACTACACCACGTGTGAAAAGAAACTCATGGAATACGTGAGAACGTGGAGTGTTTACCGATTTAACGATCCCACGTTGTACGGTTTGCGGAGCGGCCATTTCTGCGTCTAGATCCCAGCTGAGTGGCTCTTGAAAAAGGCTGAGGAAAGAAGCGTCAACGTGGGATGGGTCACGTGAGCACAAACAAACAAACTTTTCCCCCTTCTTAGCGATTCCTCCAACACTCTCAAAAACCCAGCTGCAGCTAGAAATGAAGTTTACAAGGCCTTGAAGTCGATCAAATCGTGAATAGAGGGAGAAAAGGCGGAGGAAATTGTTAGGAAAGTTATCGAATACGATAAGGTTGGTGAAAACCACGTTTCCGGAAGTGGTTCGGGAGGTCAAAGGTTGCGACACGTTTCCACTTCCTGTTAGATGTAGAGTTCAAAGTTCAATTTGTGGATATAATTCTAAAGAGATTAAGCGCGAACTAAACAATCTTACCGCGTAACAGCTACGTTTTTGGTACACATATTGTGTATTTTAAAAGATTCAAACACACTTAGGAATCTAATTTATTCATAACTTGATATTTTGGGCTGTGACGGGTTTCCTCTTACTGAGCGCTAAGCATGACGGGATAAATAGTTTCGTTTCTAAGTTTCAAAGATGGCGGCAAGAGGTTGGTTTGAATTTTGTTTACCTCGAAAAATGTTTTTATAGAGCTCCATCTGGCTTGCTTTTAACTTCCCAACGATTCTTTTGAGGCTTACTGTCTCTGAGAGTGTGTGTTGCTTGTTAGGTTGGGTTTAGATCGCAGTTTTCTGTGGTTATTTCCAGGAAAAAGCCAAATTTGTTTCGCTAAAAATTTGCTTGGGCAACACAAAATTTTCTGTTTCTTCAGAAAAATTATAACATCTATTATCATAATACCGGTACGTTTACGACGATTTCTCTAGCCATACTGATTTGACAAATTGTCAACGCGTCATTTTCTCCAGTTACATGTTGCTGTTATAGGTTACCCTTGCCACTTCTTCTGTGTAACTTTTCTGCCACTCTTGTCCTGCTAAAAGCGTAATATTGTAATTGTAACACGCCGCGGAATTACACGGCGAACGGGCGCGTGGTTGGGAGGGGGTACAAAATACCGGTAGGAAGAAACACGGCACAATTAACTGCCGCTATGTACATCCTCTGATGTTCCTTCCTTTTCTGTCAGTAAATGCATAAAACATAAACCTGCATGAGCATACAAAATGTCATGAGAAAACGGACGTATACTGTCAAGAATTTTCATTTAACTTCTGTCCGTCACAACCGCTATGACGTAACACTTCACTGCTAGCGTAGATATAAAAATGGCGGGAAAATGGCTGCGTACATTCAATTTTGCCCATTCAGTCGTAGATCCGGGCTATTATGCAACAGTTCTTCACACTTTTACATGAGTTGTAGGTCACCAACAGAAATTCAAGATTGTTGTTGAATCATGTTCGTCTTGTGCCGAGAGCATGTGTAATTATGATCTATATAAATTTGGCAATGAATGTGACAGTGTGTTCGTCCCACGACGAGCTGCCTAGCCCGAAATTTAAAAAAAAAGTATACTGAAAACTTTTGGCCTTGTTGTCTTCGAATGCATTGTTATCGATGCTTTGTAAATGGTGTATTGGACACCTAGATGTCTGAAGTGTGCACAGCTCAGAAATAACTATTGTTGCATGTGTAGATCTCTTTAAGTTCCAGTATTTTTAATCTACCGGTATAAGTCTTACTACCGGTATTATGCCAATGCATGTTATAGGTTCTGACGACGTAGCTCAATGTTGCTGTTTTTTTTTTTTTTTTCAGAGTAAAAAATTTTACGTGGCTTGAGTTTATGATAAACTAGAGATGAAATTGCTTGACCTATCTGTGCTTTGGAAGTTGGATGAAATTTCTATGTAATTATTAGTTTTTCATGTTTTATTTCTTTTCTTTTTCAGGACGACAGACCATCATTGTATCCTTTGTTCTATTGCAAGAAATATATACAGAAACAAAAGACAGTGGCAATTACAATTCAGTGTTTTAAATATAGATGTCCTTAGTAATGGAACTTCATTCAGAGTTTCAGACTTTTTTTTGACTTGTTATGGTATGTTATGTTTTCTTTAATTTTGTATGGACTTCAGGAAGAATAGATTTTACTTGCAAATTGTAAAGTCTAATGGAGATCCGAATAAACAAGGAAACAAACAAGCACTAGTATTAGTAAGTTTTTCAAGCAGTGTAATGATACCAAATATGGCTGCCGGGATGTATCACTATCAACGTCACCATCTGTTCTTCCCACGGCCACTTATACCTTATGCCAAATTATAGTTACCTACATATATTGGCTTACAAAAACATATTGAATTTTGGTAGATTGTATTCTCCTTTATGTGTATTTCTTTTTATTACAGTATGAAGGGAGATGGATTATGACTTATGTGTGTGTATATATATCGCATATATGTACTAATAGTACCAAACCTAACAGTACAGGAAGTTTCCTTGATTTTTTGCCAGCTTTCTTCCCTCCCACTCCAAGTGTTGTACTACCTGAATGGCTGGTACTTTGGCTTCTTCTGGATAGCAGAGGCTCTTATGTTTGTCTATAAAGGTATCTTTATGCTGAAGTTGAACAGTATTAGGGGTACCAGTACAAAAAAAAACATTTTTCTTGTTGGACAGGTCCGGAAAAAAGGGACCTGAAAAAATCCTGTTGACTCAACAGATTATACCAGCACTACGTCGGCAGGCGTTCACGTGTTTTGTGGCTTTTTGATCCAAGTAAATAACAAGACTGTCAAGATTGAGGTAGAAGAGAACTGATGTGTCCTGTGTGAATAAATTTCAATTTTGGGGTTATCTTGTTCTATATATGTCTGTCAAATATGCTATGTGTATCTTATTCTGTGCTTGAATAGTTGAACGACCATACCAATATTATTAACTTTGCTATATTTTGCAGGACAAGTTCTACCCTTCCCCTCCACAAATCTGGCATCAGAGATAGTGCTGCTGTTTCTACTGGGGATCATAGAGGTTATAAGGTTGTTCTTTGGTAAGTTAGTAAGTACTTCTGTTCCATACTAACTAGTCAACATGCACATATACAATATACATTAATTCAGTTGTTGCATGCACAAGTATATGAGATTTCAAATAAGGTAATTTTGTTGCTTCACACATTGGGAGGATAATGTTACATTGTTAATTGTTTAGACCCCCCAGACTTGTGAGTAAATCAAGCCTGGATTGTATAGTAGTATATGCACTTCTTGATCTAAAGGCAACCTACTACAGTTATGAAGCAGGTCATCTCCATCTGTGCTGTCCGATGTGCTGTTCAATGTGCTGACAACTAACAGATCAGGTCCTCTGCATGTGGTCTGCTGTCCACTGTGCTATTCAACTTGTTGTCCACTGTGCTATTCAATGTGTTGTTCAATGTGCTATATTCTCCTCCCCCAGATTGTAAATGCAATGTAACAGTGCTGTTTAGTGTGCTGTACACTAAAAGCTGGCCATCACCATACATGTGGTGTTGAGCTGTTCAGTGTGTCGTTCACTATGCCTTTCAATGTGCTTCATCCCTCCCATGTTCTAAAGGTTATGTTTTTCATCTTACTGTGCTTGGCTGTTAACGACCATTCCAATATTAATTTGCTGTTCTCTCCCCAGGTTCTAAAGGCAACCTTACAGAGCGGATCATCTCCATGGTGGTGTCCATCCTGCTGTGCCTACCTGTGCTGTTCACTGTGCTGTTCTTCCTCCTGTGGCAGACGTACGTCCTGAGAGCAGAGGTCATCCTGTGTGCGATCCTGCTGGTGTTCCTGGGGCTGGAGCTTGTCCTGGGCGTGGCAGCCATGGTCAGCTTTGCCAGGTACTGTACACTCATTAATCTTTGCAGGGACTGTTTCGTGGTAATCTCCAAGCAGATCCTACGATGGCATAAGATGGCATAAGGCCAAGAAGTGTAGTCAGCCAAGAGGTGTACATTTGCCATGTAGGATCTTCCTCCAGTCGGCTAGAACAATGGCTATTAACATCCAATTGTTTCCTAATCAAACTGTGCTTGCAGTGTAGGTGCTAATTGCCCTCTTTCCTGCTTGGTTCTAACCTCCCACTAGGCCGGCTTCACTCCTCTGGCAGCTTTTGATACTATCTTAAGCTACCATAGGATCTGCTCGGAGATTAGTTCTGTGGGAGTACTAGAAGGGAAAAGCAGTGTTGGACAAGTTTTCTAAATTCACTTGTCTTATTGGGCAAGTAGACCAAAAAATTACTAGTCCGAATCAACCTTTTTCTTGCCCAAAATTCAAGTGACATTTTTATATGTATTTTCACTTGCAACAATGGAATTCTAATTGGCTGTATTGGCTTGATACCATGACTACCAACATCAGATACTGTCTTAGTAGGTGAATGTTGACACTTTTTTTATGACTCATAGTCAGCTCTGTTAATGAATGTAATACATGTGTCATGGCATATATAGTATCTTTGTAAAGGGGGATAAAAAACCTTTCCAATGATACATGATACAATACAACTGATAACCTAATAAGGGAGATGTGAAATTTCCGAACTATTCCGGACTATTCCAGGAGCTTGTTAACAACATAGTTGTGGATTTATTTACATGTAGCTTGATCTACAACAACTATGTGTGCTGTCTTTATACACTTTCCTGATTTTTTGTCTTTTTTATGTCTTTTACACAGGGCAGAGACCTTTCGATGACGGACTGAAATGAAGAGAGAGTTCCTCTTTTTTATCCATATAGAAAAATCTGGAGCTGTTATCTGGATGCCACTTTTGGTTCTTGTTTGAAATTACTCATAAATAGTCATTTTTTAAGCTTAGTAATACTATGATATTCTGTTGACTATAGCTCTTTATTTTTGATGGGAAGACTGAGGACAAGTTTGTAAATAAAAAAGTGTGTAAATATTTGATTATCAACAGAACAGTGAATATACAATTGGTATATTGTATGTGTAGGCAAAACTACAAAAACTCTGTATGTGTATGTTTTATGTATTATACTGTAGATTGAAACTAAAAGTGAAACTGTCATATCCCCATTCCATGATCATTTGCTTGAAAAACAACATTTACAAAGCTGTAAGAATTTTTTGAAGTGACAATAAAAAAACTGCTATTTTCACAATTGAGTTTGTGGAAACCTGTTCCACATTATCAGTCCATTGAAAACTCTTGTACATTTGTAATGATGGCTTTACTTGTAATTTAGAAGTTGTCAACATGAATTTTGCCTTTATTTTACCTTCTGTATGTTCCAGTGACTTTGTATGAAATCTGTCATCAAATCTTCTTATATGGTCATGTTGATTTGATTATATGCCTGACATCCTCTGTGAACCCAAAACTGATGTGAATATGCGAATAGAAAAAAGTGTGGACAAAAAAGTTGCCTACAATATGAAATCTAAGTGGTCAGGAAGGTTGAACAAATGAATGAACACACAGAGTATGGTATACCAAAAACAAAAGATTCTTGATTTTTGTATTTTGTAGTTTCACAACTTCTTCTTTGACCATGGCATTATAACACTAGTACTGAAAATGCATTTAAGTTCGCGGGGATTTAATTTCGTGGTAGCGGGAGAAAGAACTTTTTGCGGTGGTTTTAATTTCGCGGTAGCACCATGCACTGTAGTCTCTTACTGCCATGGAAAAATGTTCGCAGTGGTTTTAAATTTGCGCTGATGTGGCCACCGCGCAAACCTCAAACATAAAACCACCACACAACATTTCTGCATTTACAGTATACGTTTTCCGATTAGTTTTAAAGCTATTGCATATATTTGCTCTTTGTTGCAGCTGCTTTATACGATTTACAGTATGGTGGAAAAATTTATTTTGGGAACCCCAAAAAAATTTATGCGCACGTGGATGGCATCAAATTGTAATCAAATCAACATGGCCTAACTGGAAAATCTGTTTGCTACCAGTTGGATACGTACAAAATGTATTACCTTGGCCCATCGGACACTGTCATGCCACCAGTAAATGTGATTGAACATATGAGTGTAGAGTGTTTTATGTTGTACAAATGAATAAACTATGAAGTCTTATTGTCTCTTGGTTGTATTTAATATCAAGGGATGTCATCTTGTTGTCGGATACTAGCACCTATTGTTGCTGCTTGGTTTTGTACTACTTACAACCTTTATAAGACTGACTGAAAGTAGCAATAGCTGAAGTGGGCAAGCTTTAGTCAAGGTAGAGTCTGCCAGCAAACTCCAATGCCGATCTGCTTTCCATGTCATCAGAGGTATTGACATTTGTTGCCATGGTAACAGCATCCATCAACATCTGCCTCTAACATATGAAAATAAAGATAATGTTTTTGTGTCTTTGTTTTGTCATGAGTGATATGAATTGGCCTGCAGCTATTTGCATTGGAATTAGTAGACAGAAAGTTAGGGTTAAGTAGCCTGAGTATCATCCTCCGTAGTAACCGCTGGCTCACGACTTTCGCGGTTACTACGGAGGATGATACTCAGGCTATGGGAATGGGCCTTACCCTAAAGAACATATAGACAATTATTTTATTGGCTGACACACAGAGAATTCATCTAACCCTAAGTACTAGTAACAGTTAGGCGATTCTCAAACTGATTGGTCGACAGCTGGTAAAAGGTCACGCCCACAAAAGTGGAAATCTCAGCCTCCTCGATGTATATTGTGCAGGCCACGGGCAAGTCTACACAAAGAGAATCATGTATGCGCAAAGTGAGAAAAATGACGACCACTCCATATGCCACAGTGAGCAATTTAATATAGTGGGAGCCATTATTCACATGCACGAGTTCTGTGGGTACAAGTGTCCTTCACACACAAAATGACACCATTCGACCATCCCTCATCAACTCCAGTACCTATGTACAATTTACCTTCTGTGAAGCTGATGTGAGACAGTTCAAATTCCAAGAAACTCATGGAAATTGGTTAAGTATATCAAGAACCTTCAGCTTATATTCTATGTGGATGATTTGAAGCTGTGGTCTGTTACCATACAGGTACAGTGGCATAACATACATGTCATGTATCAAACACTGTAAACTGAAAAAGCAGGCTGTTTTCGAGCACCGCATTAAGTTATTTCAACCTTGGAAATTTAAAGATTACAGGAAGATTAAGGGCTCAAAAGATGTTACTAGGCTTACATGTATTGAAGGTCTTTCTTCATACATCACTTCAATACTTTTTTGCACGTAATATGATACTCTCCCCGTCATAATTCTTACAAAATAAATAGCATGCTAAAATACGTATGGCTTGTCTTTAAAGATTATAAAAATAAACATTTAAAATTGGCACTGAAGATTATGCAACAGTAATAAGTACTGGATGATATTGTTACCTACCATAAAAAATATGACAAAATGTAACCAAATGCAGTACAATGAATGATGTTTGTCCATTGTAGTTTATGTCAAACTAATTGTAAACTATACAAAGTAGACACAATAATCATAGCAAACTTTCATAAATACATGTCAGGGACTTAGGACCAGTCCTCTTTGTCCCAACCATGAGATATACCATAGTGTGAAAACTATGAGGTATACCATAGTGTTAAAACGTAAAATCTCTATGTATCTATCTCCATTGTTTGATTAAAATAATATAAAATATCTAGAAGAAACATTACAGTTGATTGAATGTTTGCAAATTACACATATATAAGTAGTGTTTTTTAATAATCCTGGCGCTTGCTGCTATTAAAGATACATGTTACTCGGTCCTCATATTTCCACATGTTCACACAGCCATTGTCAAAAGCTACACTTCATTTAACAACACTACAGTCTGTCTAAGTTACACCTTAGCATTTTGCATACCACAAGTGACAACTCCTACTGCTGTGAGTAAAAAGTCGTGCCAATATCAAATACTTTTCATTTTGCTGCTGCACGATCGTGCAACCATTGATTAGTACCCGCCAATCAATCTTTTTTTATACAAGGACCCACTTTGATACATAGCAAATGTGATTTGTCAACTTTCGCATTCTGATTGATCCACCATCATTATTGTTAGATTATAAAAAACGGACTGATTTTATTATCAAGTTTGTTTCATGTCCTGCTCTGTTGGTAGAAATTTGGGTCTACTTTTTCACTTTTCCTTCAGAGCAATATTCATTTAGGTCAACTCTAATCTAAAATGCTTTTAAAACGGTGGCTATACAAGTCAATACACCATTGTCCACTGTACCATACTAGTTCTTCATAGGCACTAACTATTGTACAGACTGATAAATAAGCTGCATAGATACCATTTTCCGATGATCCAACCTATAGAATATATGTACAAATAGGTTGGAATTTCTATACATTGTCTTGTACTGTTACGTCATAACCTCACCCCAAAACTTTCAACAGACAAATCGAAAATCCTCCCAAAAATACTTGAAAATTGTTGATACTGTTTCTAACACAAAAATAGAAACATAACCCTTTACATCCTTTTGTTTTGATCTCCATACAAAATGTTTAATAAACAATTACAGGAATTTCCTCCTTTTAATAGATTAAAAAAATTGATAACGCTTACAGGAGAATGTCTCATAATTGATCGGTGATTGGAAGAAAACAAGTTACATAGGAGATGCTTGTTGTCTAACCCTTTCTCTCAAATACAGGGTGG
The DNA here is from genome assembly GCF_000003815.2 of Branchiostoma floridae. NCBI lineage: Eukaryota > Metazoa > Chordata > Leptocardii > Amphioxiformes > Branchiostomatidae > Branchiostoma > Branchiostoma floridae. The sequence continues at coordinate 14,927,975 of NC_049997.1, forward strand.
TACAAAAGTTCTGGAATGCATTCAAGCCCGTCAGCTTTCTCCTCTGGGTTAAATGATGACTGTCTTGACTACACGGCTACAGCAGAAAGTTGTGGATTTGTTGTGTCTGGAATAGTGGCCATACTTTTGCCCCACCCTGTAACATCGCCATTGTTTCCTCTACTTTATCTGCATCCGTCGGTGACGTGGCAGCACGCACGGCCACCCTATAAGGAACACAAGAGAATGTCAAAAATGCTGACAAACTAAACCCATCAAATGGAACATAGTACATAAAAACAAAATGCTTATGTGACTATGAAACACAATGGAGATATTACTGACTTAACGTAAGTTTACAAACATGTCGGCTTTAGGCCACTCCAATTGATTTCCTTGGTTCTCGGATTTTTAGAAACAAAAATGTAGCAAGTAGACATCATAAAAGCATAGGGCAGGGAGGAAAACTTGAATGTGACTGTATTCACTCCATAAAACTGAGTGCACCAAGCCATAAAAACCTGCTCCTCTGGCTTTGTTTTCATAATGTTTTTCCAATTGAGCATATTTTTTAAAAATTTTATAAAAATCTGAGCACCAACAAATTACATTGGTATGGCCTTAGTGTTACTATAGGAGATGCATTCAATGTTTGGCCTTCCTTTTTTCTAAAATAAAAAGGCATCAAATTTTTTTTAGCCTTTTAGTCTAGCTCCATTTTCTCTTTTGATAGCTGCAGAATGGTCTGGCTTCTCTGTTCATAGAGAAATGATTGGCATTTAAAATATGAAATATAGCCCAGTCATCATAGTGGCATGACTAACCTTGCACTCGCAGCGTGTGCATGGCTCGTCCTTGGGTGCCCAGTTAGTGCTGGCAGCGTACACAATACCATTGTGCATGCATGTCTGCAGGAGGTCAGAGGTCGCCTCATTGGTGGGCAGGTAGCAAGGGTCACACCTGGGTAAGGGACAAAAAACAGTCATGATTACAGCTGGGAAAAGCAGGTCGTAATATCATAGTACTTTTATTTCAAATTTGATATTTCCTATGTACAACTAGACTTATGAACAGGTTCACAGATATCTAAATGTATATCAACATAACAGTTACTGTAAATGCATTTGCTTTCTCAGAGCATTATTTTGCAGTACAGGTCAGAGCATTATTTTGTAGTAGAGGAGACAAGGAGATCTTTGTGGTATATTTAGTTGAAAAAAGTCTGTACTAATAATACAATTCAGATGTATACTCCCAGTGATATAATATTGCGGGGATGTGGCACCACAAAAAAACAAAACATGAGGAAATGTACAGTAACTGACCTTGGGCAGCACTCCCCCTCAGGTATGTAGGTGTGCTTACAGGTGAGCTCTGGACATGTCAGGGGGGAGCAGTCTATTTCCCCCTTCTGTCAAAACAAGTACAAACAACAGATAAAGCATTCTATCAATCATTCTGACAGTTTATAAGGCCTAGGAAAAAAATGTTGTGTTTCCTGTTTCAGTCCTGAAAAAAGTAGGGCCAGTAGGTAGGGACTATCTTCTTTTTTCTATATCTTTTTAACCTTGGCCCAAAAATATTTTCAATGTCAAACTTCAATTTTGTGCATTCTGGTTACAAATCTATGGATACATTTATCCTTCATTAGATAGGACAAGTTTTTTACTTGACTAGGAAGAAGGCTGAATGAAAATTCTAAATGGAAACTATGTGACTCGACTGTCCACCCCCCCCCAAAAAAGTCTAGGGTTGGCAGTTTTTTTTAAGGGCAGGTCAGGAAACAGGAAACACAACATTTTTTTCTAAGCCTAATGAACATGTTGGTACAGTTTTTATATACCACATAGAATAGTTTTTGACCCAAATGTACATTGCATATAAGCACATCATGTTGCACAAAATGAACAAGATGGTTATTTGATGATCATGTGGTGATCATGTGATGGACATGTGATCTCCACTCACCAAGCACTTGCAGATCTGACACTGGTACATCCACGTATCACTGCTGTTGTAGACCATGGTCTGGTCCTGGTGCAGACAGTTCATGGTGCGATCACACTCCGGGCAGCAGTACATGTCTGTGTTTTTGTCCTCACAGTTACAGGAGTCTTCTCGGCAGGTTACAATACTGTCCTGTTGGACATGCATCAGACATTGTTACTACAAAAGTACTGAAATCTCACTTTTACGATTCATGTGTGCAGAAAAAATGGGAAACTTGAAACAAAACTGTTGTACAGGCAGGGCTCGAAATACTGGATGCATGTGCACCCAGGTGCACCCAAAATTGGAGCTGTGCACCCAATTATTTTCTGTGGGTGCACAGGGTGCACCAAAATATTTATGTAAAGATATCAAAGTATACTAGTATACATCATATTCTTGACATCTAAGTGTTAGAACGATAATAAAAATGTCTGTCATGGTACTTGTTTAAGAATTTGATAGCTTGCAACTAAGTTTTATTTTTAGGTTATTACTTAAATTTAAGTGGTGCACCCAAAACTTTTTTGGTGCACCCAATTTTTTAAGCTGGGGCACCAGTGCACCTAATCCCAAAAATGAATTTTGAGCCATGACAGCTGAACAAATAAGCAGTAGATATGCCACTCACAACCATGACACTGGTTAGGTAGTTTCAATAACATCATGTGACAATCATGTGATATTGGCCAGGCAGTTCCAGTAACATCATGTGACAATCATGTGACAATCATGTGATACTGGTTAGGGTGTTCCAGTAACATCATGTGATGATCATGTGAGGATCATATGACAATCATGTGACAATCATGTGATACTGACCTGGCAGGTACATGTCCCACAGCGGTCCCCATCTGGCCTCCAGGACTCCCCATTCCTGTATTCGCTCTCCTCGTATATACAGCTGCCCGAGCACGTGGCTGGGTCGATACACTTACACTTGTAGGAGCCACCGATGTTGATACAGTCCGTGGTGGAGGGGCAGTTGTGGTCACCAGTCCAACACTCATCAATGTCTAAGCACAGAAAATTTCAAATAAAAACTGTTAAAAGCAGCCCAATGTCACAAAACCAGAATCTAACAGCGGAAAGTTCTAACCTAACAACATTGCATATATCAGCACCAAGGACAGGTAATATACAAAGAAGTTGTAGAAAGGACAGAGGATGAGCATTTCAACTGCTACGCCCTGAGATAGACAGAATTACTTTCAAGATTCAGACAATCATTATTAAAAAATAACTACCAACAATTTTGTGGCAAGTCTTATGTGATATCTAGAATTGACAGCTCCAGCGAAAGTACCATGAAAACTTCTGATACTAAGGCATATATATGATATGATACAATACATGATTGACACTAAACAAGATTTAATTGTCAGAACGAAAAATTGCTTTGGATGAAATCATGATAAGATGCAGTATATGGCTGACACTAGGTGAGAGTTTTGCGAAAATAGGATTGACAAGGATTTATAGGATTTGTATGTAAATCATCTGTTATCTTAAACATTAGCCGACCTTCACAAGCCCCGATCTGCATCCTGTTCTCGTTCCTCTTGCTCTTGTAGCCAGGCTTACACTGGCAGAAGTACCAGCCTGGCAGGTTCACACAGTCCGAGTGGTCAGGACAGGGGTTTCCTGCTGCACACTCATCAATGTCTGAGGGAACAAGTTTGGTTCAATGTACATCCAGATTATGATGATGAATGTGAATAGAGCTATTACTATATGCATGTCTGTTGACAACTTGTCTTGTGGGAATCAGTGTGAACATGTGAGATCTTCCACTTCTTGTAAAAAATCTAACAACATTAAAAGTGAACAGTTTTGCAGACTTAGTCAATAATAAGTTACTCCATAGCCATGGGCTGTTGCAAAAAGTGATGTCTGTTCGTAGTTCATTCCCCTGAAAGTGGTGAATTTGATGATGAGTGATGTACCTAAGGAATATGGGACTCCTAACTCATGCTAAATGCTTTGCTGTGTTCTCATTTGTTTTATGTAATTACATGTATAAAGGTACTTTTGCACAATTTTGTAACAATCACAGCAATCACTGCCATACCATTAAGGTAATCTGGGCAATTATCGTCAAGGTCGGCAATCATGGCATGATCATGTGACAATCAGAGCAATCAGGCGCAGATTTTCTCATTATCAAGTGACAATCATGAGATATCACGCCGTAGCCATGTGTCAATTTCAGCAATCACAATCAGCACCTAACCATCAGGGACGGTGGTTGTGTTGTTTACCTGTCTCACAGGCTTTCCCAGTGAATCCTGCAGGGCAGCTGCAGTAATCAGGTGCGATGCAGAGGCCTCCATTCTCACAGGGAGTGGTGCACACCGCTGAGGGAAAACAAGAGATGTACATGTCAATGAAGATTAGACATCCAGGTAATAGGATATGCCAAAAAGCAGTTACTCATGATGACAAGCAACTGGATATGATTTTGGAAACAGTCAGACGTTTCAGATCGATAGCATTATCTTTTGTCAGTGACACTCAAGTATTCTGGGAGAAACTAGTCATTTATACCCTAACTATGAATGAAGACAATTTTGAAGAAGTATATGTTATTGAAATGCCATTTTGCTTATCCGTCCAAACTTTGAAATGTGGAAGGAAAACAAGTTATTGCAAGAAACATTTCTCCTTTTCTTAGAAACCAGAAAACGAAAACAGGACCTTTGCAGAGAGTAAGACCAGACTATGATTTTTTATCCACTCACACTGGGATGGACCCCTCCTGTTTTCGATATGTGTCGTGGATTCTTGAATGTACTCAAACACTGGGCCTCCACTTTTTGTCAATAAAACGTTAACATGGACTCATTTCATCTGAGGCAAGTAACTGAACCGGTTAAACTTTTCTTATATGCTACTTACAAACAATCAATATCATGAGCTTCAGCATTACTTACGTGTGCACACCATGCCATCCCCCTCAAAACCGGGGTTACAGCGGCAGACATAGCTTCCCATGGTGTTCTCACACTGGGCATTAGGGTGACAATGGTCCATTCCCAAGGCACATTCATTCTGATCTGAAGAAAAATGAAAAGAAAATACTGTTCCTGTAACACTTCAATTACACAAATATTGACTTCTAGTAAGATAGATATACTACTCATCTTTAGAGGAAACTTTCTGGCATAGCGTAGCGGTCAGTCATGTTTGCTGTTTTATGAGGACCAAGTTCATGTTCGATCTCGTGTTCAGCATGGCCAAAGACATCCAACAGGAAAATATTCTTTCAAAAATTTAATGATCTTGTGGTGGTTGTGCATTTTGCAATGGTACTACAAATTGAGCATACATGTACCTCATAACTGACTGTTTTGTGCATTACCATCAACATCAAGAATGTGAAATAATGACACAGATGTTTAAAAGTGATAGCTGACGTCAAATACGCTAACATTTTCTCTATCCAAAATTATTAAGATTTGGCTGCCAAAATAACACATAAATGTAATACCCCTTTCATACTCCAACTAGATTTTTCTATTCCTCCTCTTCTGTACAGTGTTTATACAAAAGACAATCCTCCCCCTCAAACCTTCATTAAAAGTGATAATGTACGACTACCTTAAGCTTAATGGTTGTACAACAAACCTGTGCACTTGTGCTCTGTGAGCTGCTTGTATCCAGGCAAACATTCGCAGATGTAGGAGCCGGGTAGGTTGACACAGCGGGTGTTGTCACCACAACTGTGGCTGTACGGACTGCCGATGGACGCACACTCATCCACATCTGCAATGGTACAAAATCAAGCACGGTAAATCTCAAAATGTTAGTGGTGGTTTGATCTTCACAATGACCTGTTACCGCAAAGTCATGACCCTGCAAATTTTACCCATGTTTTGAATTTCTGCAGTTACAAATTCTAAAGAAATGTTTCAACTGTGAACTTAAAACACAACATACTACTACCACAAAATTAAATCCCTGCAAAAATATATGAATTTTTCTTAATGGAACTGGCTTCAAAACATCACCACATATCTGAACCAAATCATAACAAAGCAACTATATATATATATATATATATGTCTTGCTCAACAGAATTGTTTTATAATGGCTCTTTGAACACCAAGAAAACATCCTTTTCCCTACCCATTAAGAAATAAAACCACTGTGAAAGCAAGTGCATTCACATTGGTCAAGCTCTCTCTTCTTTCAGTATAGCTTGCATAGACAGAACACAATAATTGCTCTCTATGTAGAGTCGATTATGATGTGATGAATATAGTTTTGAGGTGTATTCGTAAGTTTTGCATGTAGATTTTAGTATACATACATTGTAACATTTAGAGGCAATGTCAATCTTTTTTCCAGTGACAAAACAATCAACAAAAATGGTGGAAAAACAAATAAAATCAAATAAACATTTTACCTTTAATGTTGAAGGTTTCAAACAACTTAAAAGTCGTTTGAATTATTACATTTACATCTGGGTGGAAAAAAAGAAAACATAAATCAGAATATGATAAACCTATACAAAAGATTAAGAACAACAAATCATATGCATGATGCCACACAGCATGAAAAATAGAAGGAAACTGTCCATCACAATTAGCAGTTCCACCACTGATAACATGGCAATTAGTGGTTCAACCAATGAGAGAGTACAATGTAGCTGCTAGTAGATCATATGACTTTTACTTTTCTGTTTTCATTTTGGATTCTACATTTTGACAGGGTGTGCAGGGCTCTAGGATTGGTCTATATTCAATTTGTCAAGACATTATGAAACTGAGGAAAATATAGTAAGAACACTATTGCACGAAAAGAAAAAATGCATGAGAAACATGTCCATCTTCTAGCCTTACCTGTACAAGTCCTGCCGTCACCTAGGAAGCCCTCCTTACACAGACAGGTGTAGCCTGTAGGCATGTTCACACAGGTGGCATTGCTGTGGCACTCATTACCTTCCAGGCAGTGGTCAGTTTCTGTCACAAACAGGGACAAATTTGGGTGAAAACATGCATCAGTATTGATGGTCTACTCTTAACTGGAAAATAGATTTTGCCCTGTCTGTATCTGTATCTACATGTACAACCACTAGGGGTGGGTACCGGGTACAGAAAATTCAGGTCCAGGTACGGTCCAGGTTCGGACCTGCACCTGGACTGTTTGTGAATGGGTGATACCAAAAGCAATGGTTCATTTCGCTACAAAGGAATTTGTTTGGTGGAGTATCCTATCTTCCATTAACAACACTAACTGCGTATGTTAAGTTAGACCAAGTTTGACAGTAGAAACTTGGTGAAAATGACTATCGACTCTTCCCTACTTTGCTATTGTTATTTTCTTGGACCAATAAGCCTCAAAACGTGTTAACGCTTGTCTCCGTATTGCCGGTATGATCTGTTCAATTTCTAATCAGTCCAATATCTGGTTTTTGGTTTTACTGAACCAGTCCAACAAGAAAAAATGTTTTCCGGTCCCGGTATACCGTACCAGTACCCACCCCTTATAACCACCCATTGGCATAACACACCATCTTTACAGGCATATAATGCAGCAGATGATTATATTACACTGAATGACCTGTTGTACCTTAACTTTGCACTTTGCACACTAGTACAGAACTGTCAGTCTTTCAATCTTCAATCATTTTATCACACAAATATAAAAAAAGTGTTGGGCAAATGAATACAACTGAAAGAGACATTTTACCTTTAAGTTCGATGTTGAAGCTTCTTAACTTAAGAGGCTGTTGAATTACTTCTATATCTGTATCCGTAGAGACTGATGGGTCAACTGAAAACAATAAGGAAAAGAAAACAAACTGTAAACAAAAGGCAAAAGGTAACATACTGTAAATAAAAGTGTAAAATGTGCACGACTAGCATAGTATCATGCAAGAAAGATGAAGAACAACAAACACTACATTCATGGCTACAGCACTTACACAAAATTAATACGAGGTATAGTAATACATGTGAATTGTTGTAAAAAACTAAACAAGAAACTAAATGATGCGCTTTCTATTCTAAACAAGGTATAATTGTAAAGATAAGCAACTAAGCAAAATTATTGCCTGTCTATAATTTGTTTACAGAGGGATGGGCTAAGTTAAAATCTCCTATTGCAAAAATGAATCATTACAGACTTTTACAGTACAAGTAACTCATCTTAAGTATACACTGTGTTACTACCTGTAGCTTACCTTGACAAATGTTACAACATTTTTCTTCCTCAAGGGTCTGAAGAGATAGATCACAGTCTAGAGCAGGACAAAACTCCGACACTGTGACTTGTTTCTGCTGCATGTTACCATCCTGACAAAACAAGCAAAAGTTCAATCTTCCTCAAAGTGTTATGTCATTCTTTGTGCTTTTTACAAAGTCATTAAAAATAATAGTCATTGAATAAACAATTTTTGCCAAAACTTTGTCTTTTTGCTCATGATACTAACACAAAATGCATGTTTTGGCAAAGAAAACAATGAATACTTACAACACATTCAGACAAATAGCACACATCCCTTCCCACATCTACATGTAGAGCGTGGTATTCTCCGTCCTGTAGGTCCTTGCCATAATAGGAGCAGGGAGCTGTACATGTGAACAGTACATGATCAGTGAGTGATCCATCCATGCCCAATACATGATCAGTGTGTGATCCACCCAATGTACAAAAAGCATGATCTTAATATCATAACCAAGGTGTGAAAACCAACGTCCAAGGACACATGCAACAACTACGTATATATTACATGTTAACCTTAATAAATGGATAGCATAAACACTATTTTCTACATTGAATACATGCATGGACTTTTCTGGGTACAATCTCAAAAGTAATTCACTAAAACATTCATTATACACTTTTTAGAGTCACTTCTCGCTCCAAATTTTACTATACACTACATGTATGTACAGTCACTTCTCTGCTATTTCGTCTGGGAACCACGCCTGGAATTGTCCAAATTTTGGACGAGAGCCCTGTTTGGTCCCTACACATGACCAAATTAGGGAATGGGTTCAAGCGGTCGTTCTAACAGGCGTTCCAACACCCGAAACGCCCTCCATAAAAAAGTCTCTTCATTCAATTACATACCAAGTACCAAAAGCAAACATACGAGCAAACTGCTACCTAGCTGGTACCCAGGATATCAATGGACAACATACACAAAATTTTCTACGTCAAATACATGACAGGACAGCATACACATTATTTTCGACAACAAATACGTGTATAGCTTCAAAGTAGAAAGCTTCCATATGTTGGATGAAGATCTCACCACCACACACTGGACAGCACTCCCCCTCAGGAACCGTGGGTTTGGGACAGGGGACCTCGGGGCACGCCCGTAGGGCACACTGCACCTCCCCGCCCAGGCAGGTGCACTCCGAGCACCCGTCAATCCAGCTGTCCCTCTCGCGGTACGTCTGTGGCCCCACAAAGCACACCTGCGGGCAGTCACAGGAGGCCAAGGTTCTAGTCTCCGGCTGCTGAGTGGCATTCAGCTTTAGCATGGAGGAGATTGGAACAAAGTTAAAAAATTTAAGAAAAGTTATGATTTTACCATTCTTCATGAGCTGATTATAAAGAACATGATATCATCAATTTTAACGTAATAACCATTGCACATGTAATCCAATTTCTTCACTTTTCATGCACATGATTTTCCATCTGTTCCACACCAAATACAAAAATTTTCGAAGAGCATTTACTAGGTAAGTTTGCTACATCTGTACAACAAGTAGGTGGAAAGGTGGACTAAGGGTCTATTAGTAACTGTTTGGAGTTCAAATCCTTAGCAGGCCACAATGTTGTGTCCTTGTGAAAGGCAATTTACACGTTTTGCTCTATTACTGTAAATGCATTTATGTTCGCGGGGATTTAATTTCGCGGTAGCGGGAAAAAGGACTTTTCGCAGTGATTTGAAGTTCGCGGTAGCACCATGCACTGTAGTCTCTTACTGCCATGGAAAAATGTTTGCTGTGGTTTAAAACTGCGAACAGAAACCACCGCGAACATTTCTGCATTTACAGTAACTCACAGGTAAAGGTAAGCTTTGGTTAGGGGGAACTCCCATTTAGCACATAAAAGATACAACCACTCTTACTGAAAACAGTAGGGGTTCTTCATGGTGGCTCAAACCTAAAAGTAACAGTGCTGTCATGCACAGCTTGTACTTACTGTACAAAACTGGTGTGTTATGCTTAAAAGACATTTAGATTTAAATTTAACAGTTATGCAAAATATACAAAACATGTTGTGCCCAGTACCTTGGCGACCAGGTAAGTCAGGTCCTTGACTGTGTCCACCAGACTGGAGATATCTCCGCAGGTCGGACAGGGTTTGTCCAGGTCAGGGCACTGCGACTGGTAACCACGGGGATGGACAATGATCTTCGCATCTTGAATCCCCCCCTGGAGGAATATATGAAAAGTGCAGCACATTAGTACAAGGACCTGAATCTGTCAGTGGGTCT
>NC_049997.1:14938859-14950421 GCF_000003815.2 Branchiostoma floridae
CATTGAATGTTTCTTGTAGGAAGTTTTTGTGAACACTGCAATGTACAGCCATGATGAGGTATCTAACAAAATTGGACTGTTAAACATGGATGCAACTGGATGCTCCATTGTAGCCTGGATACCAGACCTCAAACAGATCTATTTTTGATTTCATATTTTTGAGATCGGGCTGGGGTCTGATATACAGGCTAGCTCAATGTAACTTTGGGAAATCTGGCATTCGACTTCACATTGCAAATAACAACAAGTCTGTAATGCTTAACAATATATTAAAGGTAATAAACGATGTGATACGTCTAACTGAAGAGTCCAACTATGGCTACACAATTTATTAACAATGCTTTAAATTTTGAATTAGAGTGGGTAGGTTATGATTAACATTGACTTAGAATAGCTTGCTATGCCTCATGGAAAAAAAGCCATTGTCTTCATAAGAGGAAGGACATGGAAGAGGTAAAATAGCTGAATATCACAAAATTACTGTGTCTGCCATTTGACAGGAATATTTGTAGTGTACTATCAATGAAAAAAGTTATTTACCTCATACACTAAGCGATCTTTTGACCTCTGACCCAACCAAAGGCTGACACCTTTACCATAGAGGTCGAGGCTTGGCGTTGCCTTCAGTTTGCGTTTGTAAATCTGGTTGCAGTCAACATGCAGTATCGCCTGTTGTCCGCTGATGGTCAGAGACACCTACAAACAAGAAAGGCAGTGTTACCAGTTAGATACTATTTTACTTACTTTTGTAGGGGCCATTATGCATTGCCACCTACCAGGAAAAGGTAATACTGCAGCATTTTAATATAATGTGCATTATATCGCAAATAGAAAATGTAAAAGAAAAACCATGAAGAAAAACAACATTTATCTTCATTAATCTTTGTTTACCTTGTGCCATTGGTTGTCCAGCTGGTAGAAAAAGACCTCATTTTGGAGCTTACCCCTCGATCGGTAGTGAAAACGGATGGTGTTCTTTCTACGACTGGTCTCAAGCTCCAAGTACCTGCAACAATGGGAAGAGGCCAAAGGTTAAACAGGAGAAATGTTATTTTACAACAGCACATACAAATGTAGGACTCTTCTGCTACCATATAATACATACATGTCTTCCCAAACTGGATGCTGCAACATCAAAAAAGCACTGTGAGCAGCTCTTTCTCTTGACATTTTGCTGTCCAAAAAAATAATTATTTTAAACATTTCAAACAGGAGGTCCTACACTGTAGACATTCACAATGAAGGTAATGCTTTAGGGAGTCATTTATGTGTTTGTCTCTATGTGTGTGTACATGGTGTATTTGTAGAGAGGATAACTGGAGAAGCTGTGGATGGATCCTTTTGAAATTAGGTCAGTGGTTAGGGGTCGGGCAAACATTTTAAAGGTCAAGTTCAATAATGGGCCACCTAGTAGCTTTCATCAGTACTGCAGCAGAACCTCCAGTATTAATATCTTACGTCCTGGAAAATTGTTATGGTTGTGATTATTGACTGATAGATAGCTCCTGTTCTTCTTTAATTTCCATGTCACGAGGACTATGATTGGATTTTTTTCTCACTAGGAAAGTAATTGCTTTCATCACCGGTGATCATGTGACACACCCTCACCTTCCATCACTTCCAAAAAAGGAGATGATACTCCCAGAATTCCTGTTGTCTTGCTTGATGATGGCTGAGAAGGTGACTTCATCAGACTTGGCCAACAGGCTTCTCGCACGTTCAAAGGCCTCCGGGGACGCCTCCAGATTTCTGTTGGGACCTGGAAAACAACAAGATTGACGTGCCTAAGTACTGTATTGACAGGAGTAGCTAGTACATGTATAAGCCAGTTCATGATTTGGACTGCACATGACTCATTGCAGCCAACATACCAAAGTTGGAGGCCTCAGCCTGTCTTTACATATTGCAAAGAGCCTTCAACTTTGACATATTGCCTACAAAGCATCATACTGTATAACCATGAACTAGCTTATTCTTGTAAGAGTCAGTCTAAATGACAATCACATCGAAATTCATTTGAATTCCAAGTGAATGTTCTTTCCTCACTTTAATAATGCATCACTGTGTTGACTATATCTACAAAAAATATAGTGACCAACATGTATATTTCAAGGCACATTCAGTCCATTTGATGCCATCTTATTTTATTGCTGCCTGGTTTGCAATTTTATTGCAGCTGAAAATAGATCAAACAGCACTGTAAAAACACAATGTATGATCCCAGGAGCTGAATGCCTCTCCAAGGGACAAACCTTTGAACTATCACATGCGTCATGAACGCCAAAAGAGAGCATTAAAACGGTAGGGGAGGGGGAGATTTGTGACCGTTGGGACGTTAAACATCAAACAAAGCTAATTTCGACCTGTCGCTCGTTTGTACCTTTGTGTACAGCACACAGTCTTCCCGTCGTAAAACACTTATTAGTAAGAATAAAACATTCCTGACTGTTTCACGACCTTCTGGCCGATGTCAGTCAGACTGTTTCATGCAAAATTCAAGAACAAACGACGAGACATCGACAATAAATCTACATGACATTGTATTCCTTCAGGTCCCACATTTTCTGGAAGAACGGTAACCAAACAAAAGAAATAAAAAAGAAAACAGAAACAAAAAATGTACAACAATATTCCTTTAGTCACTTTGAAACAAAACTACATCATGACCTTATTCAGAATAACTTACAGATAGTATAGAGTCTGAACTGAAAAGAGCCGCAGGCAACATAATTTCCAGTACATGTACTAATCCATACTTCCATCTATCATAGTCAATATTTTGCTGATAAGCCTTGAGCGAACAAAGTCATGCTTTATTTGGTCATTTCTTACATGTCTTGAAAATGCATCTACAACACATTTTTTCAAGACTTGAAAGCAGCAAGTGTCTGTATGTATATGGCATATCTTCCAACTCATCTGATGGGCTTCCTGCATGTACATGTATGTCCTGCTGCAACTCAGTTGTTTTGAAGCAGTTCATCATGGTAGAATCATATTCATAATAAAAAAAATCAGATTTCCCAGGCAAGGCTAACATCCATAGAGTAATTACAATGAAATATGTTCTATATATGACATAAAAAGGATTTCTTTTTAAATTGTATTGGGAAGAAAATATCTTTACATCCAGTTTGTACTAATTGTAGCATGATAATTAAGTTTCAAGACAAAATCTCCAGCAAATTATTTGAAAATGTTATAAATGTATCAAGATACTGTCCTACCCAAGTTTACCGTAAATCTATCAAAATTTTGATTTATCAATTTTTTTTCATGAGGAATTAATTTCAGGGTGGGAGTAAAAAAAAAGGCTCTGCTGTGAATATTTCAAGATTTACAGTGACATCTACACGTATGTCTCATTTAGTAAATATTTAGTTAATGTTTGAACTTTTGTTGTGAGAAGTACAGGTCATCAGTAGATGGCGATCAATAATGAAAAATGCCGCCGTCTCCTACCTACTGTCTCCCATTTACCATTACTATCAGAACACATTGCCTGTCAAATACACAACCCTTCTCCATTAACTACACTGGCCATCATGTCCGCTTTGATCCGCTACATCCTTGACTCATGGGTATAGGCAACGCACACATTATATTACAAGTAATAACGCTGAGCCAACCTGAGGCTATGGCGCTCTTAGAACCACGTTTTTGCAACATCATCTCTTTCTGAAGGTGTGAAGGCCACGGGGGATCAGAAATGGATGGAGTTCTGGTCAGGAAGAGTCAATTTAGCTTCTGCTTCCAGGCTCAGACTTGTTATGCACAGTTAAGAGTTGTTGGGTTTTTTTTTCAGAGATGCCCTATCTGTACAGACTACTTAAGGGAAATGACGACATTATTCAGGTGTCTCGTATCACATACCGGTAATGTCTATGTCTTATCATGGCCTTCAGGACACACTTTGTTCAGGGTATTGCATTCAATATCTTATTTACAGTAATACACAGATTTATCTAACATACATACATACATGTACATCACACAAAAATACTTACAATCATGTTTGTTCATTCCTAGAACATCCATGACTGCCCAACTAGTGCTGCAACCTGCAAATTGCAGAGAAAAATCTGAGACTACTGAATAGGATATACTGTAAATCAACTTACTTTTGCAGTGGTTTTCTTTCATGGTAGGAGTTTTTTTTTTTTTGCAGAGATTTACATTTTGTGGTTGAAACAAATTCGTGGTTAAGTTAGTAATACATTCGAATTTGCGGGGTTATGAATTCTGGATTTTAGAATAAAGTCTCAAAGTCTGAAGTCTCGCTGTTGAGAGGTCTAGGTGAAAATAAAACCAACATAAAATTTTTAAGATTTACAGTGATTTATTTATTGGCTGCAGCCCTGGTATTGAATCTTGAAAAAGGAATATAGTCAGATACAAGCAAAAAAGTAATGTTCCTGTCAAGTTTAAGCTAAGAAGTGCATATTACAATAAATGAATACAAGACATTACCCACACTGCAGATTATGGGATAATAACTGGCACACATTGAAATGGCAGGCCCACAAATTAAAACTGATCTTAGAATCAATTACAATGAAAACAAAACAACTTGAGCTACAGTACCCTTGTCTTTTGTAACTGTGCACTTTATAGATTCGCAAAACAAAAAATCAGCAAATGTTTATCTAATGATTTAAATATATAGCAAAAAAGATCATAGCATTCTCATGATGGCTATAGAAAAAGTCTTTTTTTAAATCATTTTTTGATGGTCAGTAGTTTTTTGTCTACATTTTGGCTAGGAATACTGTAAATATTCCTATTCTTGTATGTGTAGTAACTGTTTGGAAACTTACAAGCCTTTCCTTGATTTCTTTGACTACAGCTGTAAAAGTGGATTTTACAGCTCTGACTCAATCCTTCCTCAATATTTCATGTCACGCTGTCCCCTTCATGTGTTCACGACACAAACTCACAAAAGGCAGTTAAAATCGCTCCCCTGCGGCGAGACTATCTACTTCTAACGGACGCTGTGGGTGGCTGAAAAACTAGGATTCAGGTACTATCTGCACATCAAGGGCATGCGTGTGCATACATGTCACATGAAGCACTTCTGTGATAATGAAGAGTGAGGTATATGGGTCAGGGGATCAAGAGTTAAGTCGTCCGGCGGACCTCTCTTTATTGTTCACCGTGATGTTACTGCGTACACGTACTGCCAAAAAAAGATAGGCGTGGTAATCGATAGCAATAAGGTATATTCTCTTTTGACTGATGGGTGTCTGAAAATGTTAGATGACAGATATACAGACCAGAAAATTTGTCAGAAGTCGAAAGTACAAAAAATGTAGAGGTCGGCAGCACATCATATGCTGTCCATTTTAGACCACTGCATTTTCTTGCATCAGCCAACCATAAAAAAGTGAAGTGTGTCCCACTAGCTCTTTGCAATTGTTGCTATCAGACAAGTGAGAAATGACCACTACTCACTACTGACCCACGAGTACATTTCTAGTGAAGTTTTATTACTTGATGGAATCCCGGCAAAATCAGCAAGAGTTTGATCAATGGTCAGGTGCACGTGCAATGCAGAAATTCTACACACACAGCAAGAGGAAGGAAAGATGTACATTTTGTACATTGTAGATAAAATTGGAGCTTTTCGAAAATACACCACTTCAGTTACAGACGTCCCTTTAATACGAATGTTAAATGTTTACGGATAGCCAAACCTCGGTCATGTTAAAGAACCCACCACACATCGAAAAGTGTATGCCTGGGGTCCTTCCAGGTGTGAGTGGATCAAACCTTACAGTCTGGCCTCCTCACACCCAGGGCTCCCCTGGAAATCAGTTGATAAACAATTGAAGGGGTAACCCCAAATAATTATGATACACGGTTACATGATCTCAAAATGAAAAATAAACAAGTATCAGTAAGTGTAAGTGTCAAAAAATTAGACTGTCACAAAGCATTATGATATCATCAAAAAACAAGCTTGTCATATAATTATGTATGCAAATACACTGTAGTGCAAATTATTTGATTTGGGGCCTCCATAAATTGACAACTACAAGGTGTACCATCATACAATAAAGATAGCAATTTGGATTACAATTCAGAATTCATTTTATCTACCGCTAATCTGATAGTTGTAAGGTAATCACAAAAGAAGATCATTCTATCATTGCCCTGTCATTCCTAGCATTCACACTGTGTATCTGAAGCAATGATGAGAGTAATACAGATAAGGTTGAAAAGTCCTCAAATCCGTTTCTCCCAACTGTCAGCAGAATCTATTAAAACGATCCATCATGAGAAAGTCCTGAGTTTACCACCTGGGCAGGGGGACGGACTTCAACTCTAGCAGATTCAATCCCATCTGTCACCTCGCCTGTCAGTCGTGCCCTAGCTCACTAATGATGTAGGGAGAAGTAACCTACAGCAGGACTCTGATCGATCAGGACATCACCATTGATGCCTTTAGTGTCTGAGGCTCTTTTAATTAGCTCCAAACGAGATAACATCCATGCTCTCAGCAATTTCTTCCCCGAAGCAGAAGAAAACATGCCTAAGATTCTCACACTGCTGTAAACCTTCAGACATGTTGTGCTTTTAAAAAGACCATTTACTGCTTAATGACAGTATCTCTTGCTGGATTATTCCTGAAGATGAATTAAACATAGGAGACTATAGGCAGGAGGAATTAGCCAGCATGATTATCCTCCCAGTACTTCCTAATCAGCTCATTTATTTCTAAATCCCACGACTTGCTTCATCAAACACTGACAGTGCGCCCTGAATATTTTATAGCCTTTTGTCTCTGGTTTATCCGGCAGGTGTGACAGCTGAGGCATGTTAGACCGTATTGGATTTCCCTCCGACATGCCTCCCACTGCGTGTCGCTGACTTTGTTTTGCATGTAGTGAACACGTTTGGCCTGAAGCAAGCCGGCGAGCACCATCTGTACTTCCACTATGGCTTATGACATGCAGCAAAGCATAACGCCGGCCTTCCCCGACGGGGATATGAACCAATGGTTTCCACTTTGATCTGCGACTTCATGCTGTATAGCCCGAAGTCAGCACCATTTACCCTTCTCCTAACTGGAGAAGCCTTTAAAGACCAGTTTCTAATTGGTCACAGGTTTAGACAGCAACGAGGAGGTTTCAAAAAAAGTTTCAATTTAAGTCAAGTCATTTTCAGTCAAATTGCTACAGAAGAGTTGGAATTAATACATTTTTTCAGAGCCCTTGCTCTTTGTGACATATTTTCGTCATAGGACATGAAAAGTTGAAGCCTCAATATGCAATTCTATTCATATCTCGTCAAAGTCAGACAAAAACAAAAACATTTCCACCTGATTAACGGATTACCCTAATCATTTGACATTATATGATATGCCAGAATTGTGAGAAGGCTTTGATGTAGGAGGAATCTATAATTTCTCGATTGATTTGTGAGTTACATTACTGAACAGAGGACTCTGATTATTCTGATTGTCGTTAATTTGCTTTCCTGGCTTTCTTAAAGCTGAAAACAGAAAGACTTCAACTGTTGTAAAGGCACCTTATTGCCTACTTTTTCACTTGCTTTGAAACTGGCATATCTTGCATGAGCTGTCATTTTATTTGTCAAAAGGAAGACATCTGATTTTACCTACCTATGAGAGGGAAGTTATCTGATTGGCTGTTGTCTCACCTACCTATGATAAGGAAGGTATCTGATCGGCTGTCATTATTCCTTAACCTGTCAGGAGGAAGGCATATGATTGGCTGTCATATCACCTACCTGTCAGAAGGAAGGCATTTGATTGGCTGTTACTTCACTTACCTATCAGAAGGAAGGCATTTGATTGGCTGTTACTTCACTTACCTATCAGGAGGAAGGCATTTGATTGGCTGTTACTTTACTTACCTATCAGGAGGAAGGCATTTGATTGGCTGTTAGTCTTTATTTACCTATCAGGAGGAAGGCATTTGATTGGCTGTTACTTTACTTACCTATCAGGAGGAAGGCATTTGATTGGCCGTGCTGCCCTTGACCCTTGAGCATGAGCTTGACCCCTGACCCTTTCTGCTTGGCCTGCTCCTCCAGCTGTGCTCCCCTGATCAGGTTGATCTCCACGTCAGCTGGGCTGCCACTTCCAGCAGACCCTGCAAGAAAACAAGAAACATCACAGTTATACAGGTGCATCATTCGGACTCAGTCGCATCACAATTAGAACTCCAACCAATGATAGTACGGCAATTATTGGTTCAACCAATGAGAGAGTGCCTACATGTCGAATATGTGTACTGAAGTTTTGTTTTCTTGTTTTTTTCTAGGTTTTGAGGGTGTTGGACAGGGCTAAAGGTGCATTCTCACTGCACTTGCGTCACTGCGAGTATCTTTCGAACCCCGCAGTGACGCAAGCTTGACGCAAGTGCAGTGAGAGTGTACCTTTACATGCATAACTACAATGTACATGACTGTATGTAGCAAATGGTGCAGGCCTGGGATACAAATCAATCCAACCAATGATAATCTTGCAAACCCCCATTCAGAACCTCAGTGTCAGGTTTGTTTGGACAGCCCTCAGCTGGGTGCAATGTGACCTTTAACCCAGGCTTCTTGGAAACATGGTGCTAATGAGGTAACACATGTTTGTCATGAGATCAATCTGAAGGCTTCCAATGCTGATACCCAACCCTGAGCTCCGCTGGCAACGGCATAGTTTTACCAGCACGCGTTTCAAACAAACTATGCTCCAAAAACAACGGAAAATCTCCGCAAAGTGTACGTCTGCTCACAAACTGATAAGGGCTGAAGTTCAATTTCATGTGCAGGACTCAAAGAATCAACTTGCAAATTGCAGGAAATTTTCTCGACGGCGGCAACAAAAGTTGGGTTCAGTTATATGAATCAATGACATTTACCAAGAGTACATTTAATTCTGAATCATCTTTATCAAAATTAGACTCTGCAGGTTGGAAAATAGATGGAAAATACTGTTCAACTTCACCAGTATCGGTACAAAACTGTTTTTTCTTGTTGGACCGGTCCAGAAAAACCGGATCTGAAAAAAGCAGCAAACCGGATGTTGGACCGATTAAAAAATATACAGATTATATCGGTAGACATTCACGTCTTTGGGGGCTTACAGTCCCAAAAAAACAACAAGAGCAAAGTGGAGGAGAGTTGATACATCATTTTTAACAAGTTTTTACAATCAAATTTTATCTAAAACAGACGCAGTTACTGCTGTTTACATGCAGAAAGAATTCTAAAATGCCAATTTTCGTCGGATGCTCCACCAAACAGAATCCTTTGTAGTGAAATTGACCATTATTTTTAAGTATCGCTCATTCAGAAGTTTTCACAGATAATTAGGTTCAGGTTCAGGTCCGGACCTGAACCTGATCCTCTGGACCTGGACCGTACCTGAATTTTCTGTACCGGTAGCCAGCCCTACCACCCACCCTTTTATAAGTCCATTCAGTAGTATAACAGTTATCTATGGAACTTCAAGGTGTGAATTACATTGTCAAAGTTCAGGATTAATGCTTGGGGTGTATGACCTTACATAATGGTTCCTCCCGTTGCAATAAGCTCTGGTATGGGTTCTACAGGCTGGGGAAAATCTAGAATTCGCACATCTTTAACATAAATATCTTTTTATGGTTCTTTTCAAGGCAAAGGAAGACATTATGGGAACCATCTGAGACATTTCAATCCATCCCAGCACCATACATACTGCTCCTAGCTCAAGTCATTTTCAGTAATGGATACCCATGACGGATTGAGTCAAAATTCTGTAGAGCCATATCTAAGTTTCCATGTTCAGTTTGGTGTCAAAAGAAAGGCTACACTCCTGCAAATCACAGTTTAACTTGATATGGAGTAGCTCTATTTGGATCTACATGTTGGATCAACATCTGCTGAGATTTCAACGTATGACTGTTGACCATTGTGGATAAGGCATTCAGTCTTTGCTGGCATTTAATTTTACCATTGGGGTGGAAAGGAGGGTTTTCACAATTTGCAGTGAAGATAATACCATAGCACGAAATCCAATGTGTCATGATTTGGGGTATGGGGGACTCACCAATGCTACTGTTAATCAAATTTTCACCAATATTTTTATATTAACATAATTTACAGTATATTGCTTGCGTGTTGTTTGGAGAAGACACAATGAACATATTTTCATTCAAGGAAATGAGCCTCAATTTATAATGTATGATAATACAACTTTGGTTCACAATGTCTTCAATTTTATATTGTGTCTAGTGTGGGGGTGGAGAATTGGACCACAGCTACAGTACTGTTAATCAAACTTCAACCAATATTCTAATAGTGATAGCTTTTTTGCTTGCATGTTGCTTGGAGGACACAAAATGAACATTAATTTTTTATTTCATCCAAGGAAATGAGCTTAACCTATGAACAGAACTTTGGTTAACAGTGTCTTCAATTTTGTCTTCTGTCTGTAGTGTCATCATTGTACTATTTCTAGACATCACTCAGGGCTCGAAATACTGGGTGCATGTGCACCCAGGTGCACCCAAAATTGGAGCTGTGCACCCAATTTTTTTCAGTGGGTGCACAGGGTGCACCCAAATATTTTCTTAGGTTTATGTATGGAAACATATAAAGTATACTAAGTATAGTTAGTATACACTATATTCTTGACATCTGAGTGTTAGAAAGATAATAAAATGTCTGTCACGGTACTTGTTTAAGAATTTGTTAGCTTGTAGCTAACTACTTTTGTTATTAGGCTTTTTTTACATTCTACTTAAATTTAAGTGGTGCACCCAAACATTTTTTGGTGCACCCAATTTTTAAAGCTGGGTGCACCAGTGCACCTAATCCCAAAAATGAATTTCGAGCCCTGTCACTAAAATCTGAAAGGTGAATGTGTCCTATTGAGGGCTGACAGGGTTACTCTGTAGGGTCCCTTCTCTGTATTCAAGACGTCACCACTGCCAGTGTTGAAAGGCAGGTATTATCCTAGCGGTGGGTAAATCTTCCCCATTGGCACAGCTGGCGGGTTTCCACGTCACCAGTGACAAATAGCGCCGAGCGGAGTCTAGGGAGACGGGTAGGGGAACTGCTTCTCCTCTGCTTTGATCGACAGGAGAAATGGGCCAGAACCAGGAAAATCTGGTAATAATGGAGGGACTTGTAGAAAGACCATACATCACAAAGTTGCAGAGTAATGGAAGTAGTTTGGGATATTATAGGCAGTGATTTGTGGGGATATTATACACCTACCCCCCACTGTGTAGTCCCTGGCGTTAGGCAAATTTTCAACACTTTACCTGTAAAGATTGCCGAATTGCTGTATGTCACAGCAGGGCATAGAAAAATATGGAGGCTTTACGATATAGTACAGTACTTTTGCAGTGGTTTTACTTCTCAGTAGGAGGTACTTTAAATTTGTGGTTGGAACCATTTTGTAGCACAGTTGTACATAAATTTGCAGTGTCAAGGTCATTGCAAAAACCATGAAAAGAAAACCATCAAGAAGGTAAATGATTTTTTTTTAAATACAAGCTTTCCTGCTTTACAGTCTGACTTAATTCTCGTAGATGAGAATGTGTAATGAAATTTTAG